>NC_056730.1:831334163-831434163 GCF_019279795.1 Protopterus annectens | reverse complement strand
TCATATAGTATTAAAACATGATTCAGTGCTGGATTACAGAATGACATGACATACATCTGGTCATCTGACTCTGGTTCCCACACTACGCCCTTTGCTAGAAACTGAACCAGAATTTAGCACATATGTGTTACATACACACAGAGCTTTGCTGAGATGTGTTATAGCATCTGGAAGCTATAAAACCATTTTAAAACTTCCACCCTTCCAGGGTAGCAATTGGTTCACCCCTAAGGACACTGCAGTAGGATTCCTAGTCATGTTTTTTACAGACATTTCATCTCTGGCTGCAATCGGAACTGTAAGATACAATCTTTATGGCCTAAACCAGGTAATTTAATTTCAGACTGTATTTCAAAGTTAGCTGTACTGAGAGTAACCTCTTCCCTTCCAGTATTTTCTGTTATAATATATTCATTTCAATAGTTACATTACAGTCTGTCATACAGGTCTGTTTCTTTTCTGTCCAGCAGGGTTCGCTGTTGGTACATTTTTAACACAAGCAGCTTTACAAATATGTTTTCAACACATGCATCTGTACAAATCATTTTGATAAGTCAATGTCATATAAATATTTACAGAACTCCAATTAGCTATGCTGGCATATGTTACGCATCCACTGCCCTACATCTCCTAGCATAGCTAGCAATACCTCACATCATCACAATCACCAACATGCTTTATTGCATTTTCTACATGGGTTCGAGGTGTCATGTTAGTTGATGCCATGTATCTTGATTCATTGTCACTCTCCTACCTTCTTTAACAGTCATGCTTGACTGTAACTAAAAACAAAAAAATGGGAACTGCAGTAAAAGAAAGAACACACAAATTGTTTTAATTAAGTGCTTTTCATTTGTAAAAGTAAACAAACTTCTTCAGATGTAAAACCAAGTTGCAACAATGAAACATTTATAACATCTACTATAAACCATGTGACCAAGAATAGCCAATCAAACTATAAAGCAACGTTCTAGCACCACCCATTACTATCAACTTCTTAAAGAGCATTATACAAATAAAACCTAACAAGAATATTAAATATGTACATAGCATAGACAAAGAATATTTATAATATAAATAAACATAAAAATAAGAAAGAGTTGTAATATACTACTAAATTATTGCCAACACATACTTAAAACATTATTCACACAGCTGTGATCCTGCTACTCCAAATCACCTCGATAAGCTTTTCAGTTTCAAAATACATTTTATCGAACATACATCATTGATCCCAGGATAATTATATGCATTCAAGCAAATTTGCCAAAATAACTCAAGTTCCTCCAACTTGAGCTACATAGGGCCATCCCTTATATCATCCATAACTTGGGTGATCACCCTAAACTTGAATTTGTGGTCTTTATTTGCCATAATGTGTTTAGCTAATGCATTGTCTAATTTACCTTTATTAATAGCATATTGATGTTCGTAAACACACTCTTAGAGCTTATGCTCAATCTTTCCAATATAATACACAGGGTAGCATAGACACTTTGCTAGGTAGACCACAAATTTGGAATTACAGTTGTATCTGTTTTTTGTTTTTAGTTCTAGTCTGTTTTGCTGAGGGTTGCGTAGTTTAGTCATGCTTGACAGAATCAGGAAAGAAAGGGCCCTCAGTCCAAATGCTTGTTGAATTTGTTATAATAGGTAATCAAGCTAACTATTGTATACCTTGGTTGGGGAAAGAAATCTGTGTATCCTTATAAAACTCATACAGACTTGGTAAGATTTAGCAAAGTTCACCACAACAATACTTGGATACTGGACATGAACCCTTAAGTTGAGAATAAACATAATTATTCATTGCAACACAATGTCACCCAAAATGCAATGTTTGTTAATTAAGACATTTTGGGGTGTCATGAAGACATTGGTCTGGTCATCTGAGGGATTGTTCAGTGACACAGTGTGCAAGTGACAGTTGGAACCAGATCCAGGAGTGCCAGATACAACTTTTCCATTGTCTTTTGTCTTAGCCTTCAAAGTATACTGCATGTAAAGAAGAATTAAAATAAATAAATACAAATAAATCACACTGCTGTACATTCTTTTGTTCTGGTGAAGCTTTGCAGAGGATGATTGTGACAAATTATTTCTGCAAGTTAATTATTATATCTGTTTGCAGTTCTTATCAAGACAAGAACAGGGCAGTTTATAAAAATGCTTCAAGAATTATTGGATAAAAAGCTGTCTGCAGAAATTATTTAGTACATTATGTTATAGAAATTAAATAATTTCCTAGAGGATAAAGGTCTATTTTCCAAGAACTCCAATGTATTAAGACCCACATATGACACTAAGCTCATGTTTTCATAACTCACATTAGAAAATGCAGGAATTTGGTGTTTGAAAAACTATTTCTTTTGCTGTAGTATCAGACTGCAAATTACAACACAGAATTACATTCTAAAATATGAAAAGCACTGGATTAAACTTTTCAACCCCAAATTAGAATCTGATGCATATTTAAGAAATGTCTAGCTTCCTGTGTGTAATTAAATATCATATACCTCAATTGTAGGTAATTAATTTTGGCATGTAACATGTCATTTATTTTTTAATAAGATGTTGATTATTTTTCACATTGTGATTTCCCTGATTATGACCTGGTGTATGACATAACAGAAGTTAATCAGATGGCTGTGTGATCATTACTTATAAGTTTAGTTAGTCAGTTACAGTTTCTGTAACATTCCACTATTACAGATTAAGAGAAGTGACAGCTATGCCTTCAAAGCACCTGCAGATGAATACTGCTTAAAGCACAAGATGTCAAAAGGTTAGTACTATTGCCATCTGTGAAGCTTGCATGGCTCCATTCCTGTGGGAAATAGGAGCTCCCAAAGACACAAATGTCAGGCCTTCCCCTTCATTCACTCTGATTTGAATGCTTCATCATAGTGCTTCTCTCTGCAGCTTTCTAGGCTTCCTGATGGTGTCTCTGGAGAAAGAAGGCTCCCTACAGGGAGTTCATCAGCAGTATAATGGGAACCAAATTCGTTCTCCCAGGAACCAGGACTGTCAAATCTATGTATGCCTTCACGTATTTGCTAAAATATGAGTTGGCCTTTTAATGCATGCATTTCTTGATGCACATTTACAAGCACTGCACAAAGCTAGACCTATAACTATAATTTACATTCTAATGACCTTTTTCTGTATTTCCTATTTGATGATGCTGACAGATTGAAGATGATGATGATGATGATCACAGCAGTTATGTCCATTTCCAACTGCCTGGTAGAAATGAAAGAAAAACTCTGACTGACTTATGTATTGCATATATAAGATTATCCCAAAATTCTATGTGACTGCATATCACAGTATTCTTTTATGTTTAAAAATGTTCCAAGAAACATTACTAAGTACAATATGTTTGTTGCTTCTTCCCTAGACCCTGATATTTATAAATGTTTCAAAGTTCTAAAAACAGATAACTCGGGCAAGATAATACAGCTAATCTTCACCTATCTGAATGAAGAAACACCAGACATAGGTACTGTCACTGGATTGTGATATCCACTGACAGATTCATCTAGTCTGCCTGTGTCACCCCCCCCCCATGTTATTAACTACTGTTTATTTATAACGTGTCTATGCTTATTCTAATCCATACTTAATATAGTACAGTTTGTATGAAGGACAATTTCAAGCATTATCCTTCTGGTATTCTTTTAACAAGAAGCTTATTGGATAAGAGATGGAACATGTCCATTATAATTTTACTCTCTGACCACTACATCAAGCACATCCCTAAACAAGTCTAGTGTTTATACTTACTGTGCCCCTTATTTATATGATTCATGCTTCATTCACATTTCTGCTTCCACTCTTGCTATTTATTGAACCACCTTTCTAAATGTGCATTCAGTTTTCCTTTTTTACTTGAATATCTTTGGTTGTATTTACTACCATTCTGTGTACTGTTTAAAATGGTAACTTTTTTTGGAACTGTGGACACAATCACAACTATGACTTAATTTCAAAAGATCTAGGTAATTTGATGATCACTTGTGAGCAAGTACTCCTCTTTCTAGTCCATTGCCCATTGGTTCCTAGAATTGGGTTTACTTTATGGGTAATTTCTTACACAGGTTATGTGTGTTTGGCTTATTCTCAGTTTTATTTTTTTTTTTTGCTTTGTAACTTCCAGTTTAGCTACTTTAAAAAATTCTGAATTGCAAATGTTCCTTCTATCACAATTAAGTTTACACCTATCAACACTGAAGAATACTTGACATGTTTTTGACTGCCATCTCAGTTTACATAGGTGAGGTACATTAATGTGCCTGACTCCAGTAAATATACTGTCATAAATACTTATGTTACTGATGGCTATACTGCACTCCAGAGGTTCAGGAATGCTTCTGATAGAATATCAACAAATGTAAGAAAAAGCATTGTAGCATATCAGTAAGCAGCCTTCTATTCATTTCATGTAGGGAAATGTAGGTCCAATTTTCACCATTTTGGATTGCTATTATATATTTTACTTTGGTTCATTCTTTTTCATTTGGGGCTTATCTGAAATCTAATAATGCAACATGTACAGCAGAACACTGTGGTCAAGCAACTGATTTGCCTAGACCAATCTGCCTTTGATATAACCACACTGCCTTAGGTTTAGATGATTATGCATATTTAGAACAATTACAATTTGTTACTAGAAATCCTTTGCATTCTCCAAGCACTCAAGCATAGATTTTGATGAAAGACAAGGGTGTTACTTTTTTTCTTCAGCCTTCATAAAACATTGTCTTATGCCTGGAACTTGCATTCTTGCCATACATTTATTTCAAATACTTACCCCTGCTTGTTTGACCCTTGTTACTTTGCCCATGTTAGATTGCCAGCTAGCATCACTTACTGTTCATGTTTTGTCCAGGTCTTCCTTTAAATTTCCAATAATTCCTGAGAAAATTCCATCATGGTCCATGACCTTGTACAAAGTAAATTTTAATGTTTTTCAAGAACACTTCTTCAATGAAAAGACAGTATCACTAATATGCCTACTAATCAGATATCACAGACCTTATCCTCAACACAAACACAGAGGAGGCAAATCTCATAAACACAAAAGAAGAAAGTGGAAGTTAATCTTCAGTACAGATGCTCATATTGTTGGTAAATTGGCATGAGTTTGTGTCTTTCCTAGAAGAACAATGCCTTTATTTTATGGTACTAGCATCCACATTAGTAAGCTATACATTGCTCAAAATATGGTGACATACGGAGCCATTTTGTGGACTTTTTATTAAGTGTTATGATAATTTATGGGGCTTACTGTCTCCTTTGGCAAATGAGACTTTGGGCTGACCAGGCCTGCTCAAGAAAGTGTGGCTACACACATGTCTTAACCTAACTTGATTGCAGCAGCATGAGGTGTGGTATGATAAACTGCCCCATCAGCAAAGGTTGCCTTAAACTACTTTGATACAGTGTGCACCAAACTCTTAAATGGCCGAATGCTGTTTGGTCACACCGATAAAGTACTCCCTACTCACCTTTTGCACTTTTACTGTCCTATGCCATGTGGAAACTGGATGATGCTGCAGACCTGATTTGTTTTGGTGTGGCTTATGATATCCTGAAGACATTGTCTGGGATGATGCTTATAAAAGTCACTAATTTGACTTGTGAGTTTGGTGATGATCTTAATCATATTAAAGCTGGTCTGGTTGACAATCCAGTAGTCTAACAGTTGGCAATGTGTTGGACCTTTTACCCATCCTTCTCTGGAAAATGTTTAGTTCTTTTATCACAGCTGTTTCCTTGGTAAGGAACCAATAGCTACCTCTGGTCATAAGCAGAAGATATTACAGAAATTTATGTGGTGGGGGGAGTATGAGATATGGTGGGGGTCATGTGTGAGAGCATATAAACTCTTATCTTTGGTCAGAAGGCTGAGGGTTCTATTCTTACAGCAAGTAGTTGTATTAATTTTCTAATACTGACACTGCAGTACAACCTAAAAGGGAGATGTACTCCTGAGTGTGATATTCTTCACATGAGACATTAAACTGAGGCCTCATTTGCCTGAGTTAGTGATAGCTCAGGATATTGTAATAGATCCCATGGTACTCATCAAAAAGTAAGGAAAGTTCCCTGGTGCTTCAGCCAATTTTGTCTAGTCAGTATGAATATCCTCATGGATCTGACCTATAAAGAGGCCGTTGGCCTAGTCGCAGGCATCTAAAACTCAGATAGCAGGTGTTGTATGAGGACTAGAAACTGAGGTAAGGGTGATAATCTCCAAGACAAAAAGAAATGCAGACATTGTAGTTAGAAGAGTGGTGTAGTCACTTCAATCATCTATAATTATGCTGGTTTGAGGGCTGCATGAAGTCTGAGGGCTCTGAGTTTGGGGTCCTTGGTTCTTGGTGGCCAACCCAGCCTGTAAAATGTAAATAAGTAAAATAAACAAATACAACTATATTTACTAGTAGTTTTATATTCCTTATTTGCTGACTTGGCACATGTTTCTCAGTTTATTCCTTTGATTTTTAACCACCTTTCCTGCTTCCTTATACATGGCTAATACATAGTTTGTTCTCATATTTCTGTTTTTTTTTCATAAATGCCAAATATTTCTATAATGTGTAAGCCTCATTTGAAAAAGTTATGCTTTTTTCCTCTTTATTTTAATTTACAGATTTGTGGCAAAAGAAGGACAGAATATTTATTGCTTATGTGATGGCAGATTTGTGTATCAAACTGCTTTTTTGGAAGACTACCTCATTTTATCAAAATCTACTACCTCAAAGACCACAACACACAGTTTTGATTGGCTTGATTATGAGCAATGGTCATACTACCCAATCATCTGTTCACATGAGGATTTAAGGTCCACTGCCCCTTCTATTTTTAGAATACCAAGTCCAGGGCCATTCTTACTTAAATATGTTTAATTACTGTCTGTCAGAGATATACTACTTTTTGGATGTTATGAATGCGATATATTTGCTATGTAGTGATACCATAAGACTTCAAACTAATGTTTAAATATTTAAGACTCCATCAAAGATACATTCCTTTTTTTAACATCCAAAGTATACCAGCTAGCATGTTCTTAAACATTCCTTATGGGACTATATTTTATACACAGTCCATCTGTTGATTGTACCATTATCAGATTCCAAAGTGAGACACAATGCTTTCTCTTCTTTTCAACTGCTTATTATGTTTCATTTATCGGTTATAGTTTTGTAGACAGAAACCCCATTCCTTGCATTTATTTCAACACTCCCCTACTTTATTTGCATTGATTAGCCTGAGATACTTATCATTCAGTTATATTTTTCTGTGTAGCTCATCTCTTTCACTACAACAATATCAAATAGATTATCGTCTACTGATTCAAGAGATCAGGCAACATTTTGCAGAGACTGTGACCATTTCTAGTAGCTTTCTTTTCTTTTGTTTTTCTCCTTTCTACATATCATACAACAGACACAAAATATGGGGTTATCATCAAAATCTACACTGATAGTTTAATAGGAGATTTTTTTCACTGATATTTTTCTGGTCTACTCTTCTTAATAAAAGAATTAGACTATATATCCATCCATTTGTGTAAACTGCTTGTCATGCAAGTTAGCAGTAGTTCAACTAAATGTGTAAATTATATTAAAAATAGAACTTCACCAGTAATTAGGCCCATGGAGATGATCATGTGGTATTTCAGGTTTTCGGATACTTGTGTCAAAAAAACTAGTGAGGCAAGAAAACATAAGACTATTTCTGCTGTGGTTTGACCAACAATGGAACTTTGAAACTGGCTTTAAGTCCATTGGTAAAATTAACATGTTTAATCAAAATAGACTGGAGACAAAACAAAACAAATGCTGGATTAACTTTGCTGCTTAATGAGAAGCAAAAGAAAGATGCAAAATAATAACTATAATGAGGCAATGGGTGTTAGGTATAAACATTTTCAGACTGATTTTCCCTTCCTGGTCCATATTAAAAAGAAAACAAGTTGCCTCTTTAGGATAATTTCAGACATGCACTACTATTAGATAACTCCAGTCCTCCAACCAAAGTGTGTGTTTTTGTTGAAACAGAAGAGTTAAAGTGTGAGAGCGTTATATATAATATCCATATTTAATTAAATGTGTGTAAAAATGTCACTCTTGATGCATGTGTAATACTAAGATGAAATATAAATTCATTGCAGTTTAAACTGAAGTCCCCATTGTGCTTACTCCTGTTAATGCAGGAAATCTGGACAAGGCCAAATATACTTATAAACAGTACAAAAAAATGTTGTATAAACTGAGACAGTTGACAGAATAACAAGGCTTGCTTTAGCATGCATTTTTCTGAAGGTTATGAAGTCTGAAACTCAGTGTCTGTCATTATTTAGTGACTTAATTCCTAAATTATTTGCCAGAAAACCACACATTTAATGAGGAACAAACCAAAAATAAGAAGCAAAAATCTATTCATTCTGTGAAAATCTGGACAGTTGAGAGGTATAGTTCAGCCAGGGCTGTCTGAGTTTGCCACCCTTCCCTCTCACAAAATCATAGTCAAATGGAGTCTCCCCCCTTCAGCTATTCCAGTGAACAATTACTTGGCTATTTCACCCCATTTACCATAAATACTAATGTCCATACTGCTTTGCTTCTATGATGATTTGGACTTCATTTGAAAGTTTTATTTTGCATTTTACAGCACAAACACTAAGACATCTGCTTAACAAAGCAATGCAATCTCACAATGAAAACAGACTTGGCATTAAAACTTCTCTACCCTTGAAACTACATTCATTGAAACAGCATTGAAACCCACATTCAAAGAAAATACATTTTGCCAGTGACAGATAAAGATTAACTTTGGGCTGTTTTCAAATCATAGGCCCCGTGCACATGAAGCATAATTGTGGTCTTTGATACACCTTTCTGATTTTATTAAATTATATTCCTTGTACAATATAGTAGTTGTAGAGGGCATTTTAAATTTGTTTTGAATATTTTTCCAGTAAACAATGAACAAAATGCATGCGCCAATAATGACAAAACTGCCCAATTCAGAACATTTTTCCAGTAAACAATGAAAAAAATGCATCCACCAATAATGACAAAACTGCCTAATTCAGAACATTTCTATCATAAAAGTCTACTCAAACTTCTACAGTCCACCAGTATCAGTAAATATGCACAATCTCTGAAGAAGTAAGTCATCTAAATAATTCCACATTAAAGAAATCTGTAACTAATGAAGAGGTTGCTGTTAGCAAACAACTTTATATTTCATTGTTTCATCTACAAATACTGTCTGTTGCCCTTGAGGAATAAATTGCCTATGTTTCATTAAAAAACGATAAGCCAGTAATATTGCAATAGGGAATGGATGGCAAATTGATAACAGTTTCAGAGTTGCTAGGTATCTTCACCAAAAAGGACTGCAGCATCCACCCCCTTTACAATGCAGTACAGTATCAGCAATGTATCTACCTACTGTGTGAGTAGAACCCACAGCCTTCTGCATCAAAAGCAAGAACACTACCTGTTGTGCTATTAACAATGCAATCTGATTCAGCATAAGCATCACTAAACTTTTGTTTCCCTGCAGCTCTCAGCTTCTTGTAAAATCTACTTGACACTCAGCTGTGTCTCTGAACTTTGCAGCACAAGAAACCAGGAGAAAGAGAAAATTTGGGGGGGGGAAGATAGGGACACATTTCAAACATTGCTTGTATAATGTTGTAAAGTTGCTGGAATAAAGTGTTGTGTTACCACCATACATTTCATTGCCAAGCATTGAACCCAGGGCTCTGTGCAAAACAGTCAGAGCAACATACCACTATGCCAAAGCAATCATCGATTTTATGAAAGAGGAAGACTGAAACTTAAATGGCTGCATTCAGTGAATTCAGTTCTCACCATAGCAGTCAACATCTTAGCACAAAACACACGAAGAAAGCCAATAATGGGGGAATACAGCCCCCAAACATATTCAGTGAATTCAGTTCTCATCATAGCTCTCAACCTCTTAGCAAAAACACAGACAAAGCCAGTAATGCAGGAATATAGCCCCCAAACATATTCATTGAGTTCAGTTATCACTATAGCTCTCAACCTTGGCACAAAAAAACCTGGATAAAGCCAGTAATGGGGGAATACAGTCCCAAAAATAGGGACAAATTTCAAATATCAATCTTATAAACTTAAAAACTTGCTATAATAATAATAGGTTTTGTGTTGCCATGTACTTTCTGAAAAATAAGAAGTCTGAAATTCAATTCAGTGCTTGTCATTTTTATTTATTTAACATTTGTTAACCAGGAAAGTCTGATTTGAAACAAAAGCCAATTTTTGGCAGAGGGAGAAACACTCCAGACACATGTCTTTGTAAGATGAGAGGACACCAGAGCAAACCCACACAAACACAGGAAGAACATGCAGACTCCACATAGAAGGCATCCCAGTAAGTAAAATATGTTATAAAATTGAGATGAAAATTCATATTCCAAAACACTGGTGTGATGAACATTAACTGCTGTGAATTGTTGGCTAAAATGAAGGGAAGCTCTAATAATACCTCCAACTAGACTGCTAGCTTCAAAATAACCAGGGTGTTTTTATTTATTTTTTTATTTTATTTTTTTACAAACTCATCTATACAGTTGCTAACTGATTTAACAAGGCTCCAAGGAAAAATCTGCTACTACTTTGAAATCGTTTTGTGAGAAATTGCAAACTGACGGCACTCAACAGTTTCCAGTGCTACTGAGAAGATAACTCATTTCAAGGAAATTATTGCAAAAATACTTTTAACAAATCTGGCAATAAAATTTGTGAAATTGCCTCAGGGGACTGGTCCACAGTCATCAGATGGCAGTGTTCTAAAAAAGGAATTTGATATTTTCAGAGATCAACTGATATTGTACTAATATTTGAGGTGAATAGCAAGATTTTTTTGTGTCGTCTTTTAAAGATGGAGGAAGACAACAAAAACAAAAAGAAAAGCGATATTCAAAAACAAAAAGTGTAGCTCACTGTGTGGAATATGCCAGACTGAGTTTGCTTTATGATTACGACCATTAACACCTACTAATCAATATCAAGAAGGCTGTGCCATTATCACAAAGTATTTCTACCCATCTTTGGACTGTATATAAACAACCAGTCTTACAGAATGGCCTGACATATTCTTACTAATATATTACAGAACCATAAGAGTAAACTAACCTTTAAAATGACCACATACTATTCTCCTAATTTCAAAGATGAAACAAAAGTCAAAGTCTAAATTCTAATGAAAAAAAGAATAATTTTAAAGTGGTTTTATGCCACAGTATTTAACAAAGTGATGGTATTACTTTTGTACATATATATATATATGTTAGCTTTGTTGCCATAACAACATGATATAATCATTATTTAACAGCTTTTCTGGTTATTAGTCTAAAGAAAACTAATAACTAAACTGCTTTCTGTTAGACATTCTGTTTCTGAAGTGTTTTTCTGGTTGTCAAGTTTCTAATGGTTGCTGTAACATAATTTATTCCTGTACAAAAATGTCATATTTTCTGTACTGAATTCAGACTTTCTTATAATATTTTTAGAACAAAACATGTGAACAACAACTTTTAAAAAACTCCATTGCATGAAATAAATACATTAAAGGCAAGTCTACATATACACTTAGTATAATCTTTCTGAGATATTAGAAAGCACAAAAAATATAGTAGGGATGTTCTTGAATACAGATCGTGTACACTGAGTGTGGGTGTTATTGACTCTGGTCCATAATATACATTTTGATATTTAATGAATTTGTTAATCAAATCATGTCACATATATATTTGGTGTGGCTTGAATATTTTTTTGAAATAAGAAGGGTGAAAAAATGAATAGCCTGTTGACTATGCAAGAAGAAATAAAAAAAAAAAATTCACAGGCAACCGTAAATAGCACAAACACACAATCCTTTAATGTTGAAGCAAATAACATAAGCTACAAGACTTACTTTACTTCTGCACCACCTTCACTCTGTTCTTCTTCTTATTTTCTTTCTTCTTCTTTCTTCTTCTGTTCTTCCTTCAGGCTAGGCTAGCACAGGCTGCACAGCACAGATATTACCACCAAAATAAAAAAAATAAAAAATCCCACGCCAAATAATTAAATTATTAATAAAATCGGACTCCTTGCTTAATCACAGTAACGAATCAATCCACATTCCCCAAGCCCACAACTGACTGATTGATTCTTGCTCTTTTCCCAGCACATAAAGCCTGGGAAGAGACCGACAACCAATCAGCAGCATTTAGCCCAGCAAGCACGTCATGACGTGCCTGCGGACGTCGCAGTCCAAACCCCTTCCAATTCTATGCAGTTTGGAACCGCATAGACTTCTGGGCATCACAATGATTCCTTCATTACTCCACCGGGCTGTAATAAAAACAAAAAAAAATCTATTTAAAACTGCCGCAACCTGAGGCAGTTAAAGTGCGCATGCACGTACTTCCGAGTCGCGGACTCGAATTTTGTATTTTAAACAAAAAAAAAACATCTGCTACTGTGATTGTCACACAAGAAAAGGTAACATTTTCTTCTTTTTAGCTGAGGGGGCTGCAGTCCGGCAGTCCGATGCCACAAGCCGCCACTGCCTTATAGAGCTTAGATGTTGAGGCACAGTGAGGTGTGAATGATTGTTTCATGGTGGGTGTTGCCGCAGTTGTGTGTTGTTGAAGTTGCTGAGGATACTTACTGCAATTTCTGTATCTGGCAGTCCTTTCAGGTTTGGGTAGCTCACTTTTTAATGGCCTCAGCATATGTGTGTTTGCCCTGGTGTGTGTGTGTGTGTGTGTGTGTGTGTGTGTGTGTGTGTGTGTGTGTGTGTGTGTGTGTGTGTGTGTGCGCGTGCGTGCGTGTGCATGTGTGTGTGTGGGGGGACAGGTATTGTGTAGTACTGTGTGTTTATAGCAACCTGTTTGGTAATTGCAGTAATTTTATCTGAGAGATTTTCCTCCAAAGACTGCATATATTTGCATCTCTCACATACTGTATCAGATTATTTTAGAATTAGATGGCTGTCAGTAAACATGAGACAATTTCTGCATTGTCTCAGGATTCTACAAATCTGACTACAGAGACAGAATGAAAATGCATATCCATGGTTTCAGGAATCTATATAATGGGCTTCAGTGAAATGGTACCAAAGGGATATTTAGTGCTGTTGGGGAGAAGTACCAAGGGGATATTTAGGACTGTGATCAGTGCCAAAAGTATTTGGTTCTCTGCTCATCCTATGTGTAACCTCTATATGGGAGAATGAAAGGATATTATAGCTGATTTTATTTGGACGATAGCTGGGTAAGGAATACAGTCTTAATCTAATCTCAATCTTAAACTCAAACTTTTAGAGTCTAAGAGGAGGGCATTCCTAGTCTTGATCTTTCAGTGCCAAAGTAAAATGAACAGATGAGATAAAAATAGGAGGAGCTTTCAAAGTTCAGTTTACAGTAGGGATGGGTAGATCAGAAAACATCAACTTTAAAAAGCAAATCAAGGAATGGAAGGATGAATCTGAAAATTCACCAGCATGGAGTCAAGCATTCATTGTAATTGTTTTAGGCATTGAGTCTTATCAAAGAAGACAAGACCACATATCTATTCTGTGTATTTAACTCATAAACAAAATAACCAATGAAAAAACAAATGAAATGTGAAGCCTAGGTAATTTAAGTGCCTATCTTTCATACAAAAAATCACTAGGCCAAACAGATTTCTCCAAATAAAAAACAAAATGCAACAGGTGCAGATAATACAGAAATCAGCTATATCAGTTTAAACAACTACACTTCAGACACAAAAAGAGAACATGATGAACCACCAACTCCAAACCAGTCACGGTGCAATTCTGTAGAATATTTAATAAAAAAATCCAAAAAACTTTTTTTCTCTAGCGCCTTGGCTTGATTTGCCTTTATCAGAGTATACATTCATATGATCACAACCCCCCATTTTATACATATTAGATTACACTATTACATAATTAAACAATTAAAAATAAATCAATTACCCATTAAAACACACATTACTGCATTAGAGCACACTTTTCCATATACATTCCTGATTTAAACCCACAGGGTTCATTGTTTTAAACTTTAAAATCATTACAGCTTACTTTTTTCTTAGTAGACATTTTACTTGTTGTTTGCTCATATACAAATTCATCTTTACCTTATCTAAGTCTGTTGCTTGCAACCCTAACAGGTTACCATTATGACATTTATTAAAGTGCACTGCTATAGGGCTTGTCTGTTTATTATTTTTTATATCTCTTACATGCTCTTTTAACCTGCAGAAGAACTGTCTTTTCATTTCTCCTACATAAAATTTATCACATGGGCATTTTAGCCCATAAACAACCCCTTCTGTATTACAGTCAAACGTTCCATTAGTTTGAAATGCTATTCCATTTATATTTTCAAATTTCTTCACTACATATTTACACACACTACACTTTCCACATATTAAAGTGCCCTGCCTGTCTATTTGTTTATTCATTGTCATATTTGGCATTTTAAACTTACTGTGTACTAAGACATCTTTTAAGCGTCTCCCTCTTCTGAAGGAAAAGCATACTTGTTTACAGTATAAAAAATCCACCTCTCTTTTCACTACATTCCAAAAATATTTAATTTGTTCCGTTATATTTTGCGACAACACAGAATAAGTCGAGGTGAAATAAATATATTCTTTTTTATCATTATTTCTCCCATAGCTATTTCCATTCCCTTTATTTTTTGTAACCTTATCCAAACTTTCTTTGCATCAACCTCCTTATAACCTCTTTTACAAAATTTTCTATAGCTTTCAATTAATTCCTTCTTTGTTTCTACTGGGCCACTACATAACCTTTTTACCCTTAAAAATTCACCATAAGGGATGGATTTAATAGTATGTGGTGGGTGAAAACTTTATCCATGTAAAATAAAATTAGTTTCTTTAAATTTTCTATGTATACTAGTATTCATATATGAACCCTCTCTTCCCTTTAAAGTTGCATCCAAATAACTGACTTCCTCACCCATTTGCAAACCATCAAATTTCATTCCAACTTCATTTTCATGCAATTCATCTATAAACTTATTAACCTGATCATGCCCACCTTTACATATAAATATCAAATCATCGATAAATCGAAAATATCTATGTACATACTTATTAAAAAATGTATTTCTATAAATGTAGTGACTTTCAAAATAGCCCATAAAAATGTTTGCATAACTAGGAGCGAAAGCAGCCCCCATTGCTGTTCCTTGTATCTGCTTATATAAACTTCCATTAAATTCAAATATATTATTATTAAGACATACCAAAATCAGATCTGTTACATATTCTACTGGAGTTTCCCCCAAATAGTATTTTATAGCTTTTATTCCATCTTGATGTTTAATATTGGTATATAGACTTACCACATCAATTACCAAGAAATACATATCCTTTTCCCATATTATATTTTTAACTTTGTCCAGCAGATCAAACACATCCCTGATATATGAGGGCAATTTTTTCACTGTGGGTGAAAAGAATTCATGCAAAAAGCAAGCTAAATTATAAGAAACGTACCCACACGCTGAGACTATAGGATGTCCCGGTGGGTTTAACAGATCTTTATGTATTTTAGGAACACAGTAAAATTGTGCCATGCTAGGATTCTTGATCTTAAATTTCTGCTGTACATCTTTATATGTAAAATAATAAAGTCTGTGTCCCTTATTTATTAAATCACTATATTCCTTTTCTGCTTGGCTATATTCCTCTATTCCCACTTCTTTATAAATCTGTTCATTATTTAAATGTGAATAACACATTGTTAAATACTGTACATAGTTTAAAATAACCAATTTGCCACCTTTATCTGCTGGCTTGAATATTAATTCCCTGTTTTGGCTTAGTCCTTTAAGACATTCCCATTCTTTTTTACTCATATTGTATTTTACATTCTTTTTGCTCTTTAAATATGAATAAAATTCCTTTTCAATATTATGAGTAATTGTTGTGCCAAAGTGTTTAATATTTTCACTTCTTTGTGGAGGCATAAAATCACTTTTCACTTTGACACCCTCTGTATTTAATTGACAATAAGCATTCACAATTTCATTTGAATGACAAGAATAAAAACGTTCATCACTATTTACAGATTCTTCATCTATACAATTTTCACATAGTATATTTTCTATATCATTTTCTCTATAGTAATCCATTAAATTTAATTTTCAACAAAAACTAAAAATATCCCCTTTAAGTTCATGAAGTCTCGGTAGCACTGTTAGTACAAATTTCAGACCTTTATCTAAAACATTCAACTCATAGTCTGACAGTGCATAATTTGATAAATTTACTACATACTCACAATCAGGTGATGGCAAAAAAAGTAAATCAGTCCCATTTACCGTGTTTAAATATCCGCTGGTATGTGTTGTTATCCTTCTCATATCCATGTCCATTCCAACTCTACTTCTGACTCTCTTGTGCCCCTTGAAATGAATTCATATAGTTTCCATTCCCTGGTTTAGGAAGAACAGGAAATTTTTCCCCATTACATTCACCTTCTGTAGTAGAAGCTCCACTTTCCCTGGTGTATAAGCACGCTCTCCTCTATTAGCGTTGTTCTTCCTTTCTTCAAACCGTACTTGCTGACGTTTTGCTTTTGGATTGGTGGCCATTAGGAAGGCTCATTTGTTGTCGTAATCCCTCAGATCTTGAAACAGTTTATTCTTTTTTTCTTTATATTACCTCTTTTTGAAAAGCCGCCAGTTGTTCATTAATTTTGACCAAAAATTGTTGCAGGTCATCATTGGTAGTTTTATTTGTAATGTCCTTACACACTCCTTTTATTTCCTCCCTTAATTTATGTCTTTTTAACATATCTCTCTCCACCAGGATATGCACCCATTCAAGGCTACATCTATGTGCCACTGCTACCCATCTATCATGGAATAATCTATCTTCCACTGATGTTAAATCAAAAGGAGTTGATGGATTTTTCATAGTGCGAAGCCCCCTTGGGGTTACTTCAAGCTCTCCATATCGCTGTAAACTTTGTAAATTTAGAAACACCGAGGTTTCTTTAAACAACAGTTTTTCAACTTGTGTAAACATTTCACGAATTTCTGGAGTAATTGTTACCTCAATCTTTCTTCCTATTTTTGAAAAAGGATTCTGCTGCCATAATTTCCTTTCTTTTTCCCATTTATTAAGCACTGCTGTCAATGTCTCCTTTGAGCTGTTCATCTCCTCTCTGCCTTGCAACGCTGGAGCTACTGATGGATTATCCACTCCATTAGTTGTAACTAAGAAAGTATCAACGGATTTTTGTGTTAAATCCATTGCAGTCTCTCTAAACACACTAGGTAACACCGAAAATGTATCACTGGCCATGAAACTCTGTAAACCACTTCTGAATAAACGAAAAAAAGGTGAACCACAAACTCCAAACCAGTCATGGTGCAATTCTGTAGAATATTTAATAAAACAAATCCAAAAAAACTTTTTTTTTCTCTAGAGTCTTGGCTTGATTCCCCTTTATCAGAGTATACATTCATATGATCACAACCTCCCATTTTATACATATTAGATTACCCAATTACATAATTAAACAATTGCAAATAAATCAATTACCCATTAAAACACACATTACTGCATTACAGCACACTTTTCCATATACATTCCTGATTTAAACCCACAGGGTTCATTGTTTTAAACTTTAAAATCATTACAGCTTCCTTTTTTCTTAGTAGATATTTTACTTGCTGTTCGCTCATATACAAATTCATCTCTACCCTATCTAAGTCTGTTGCTTGCAACCCTAACGGGTTACCATTATGACATTTATTAAAGTGCACTGCTATAGGGCAAAAAAAAAAGAACATATTACTTTCTTTGCTTCTTTCTTTCCAATCACCAGCAAGGAGTCAAACACTGCTTGTATTTCTTGCAGGCCATGAGCCTTATCAGAGAATATGATATTGTATATATCTAGCTATGCATATGTATATTACTTTTCAGAACTTTTTTATAATTAACAAGGTATGTAAAAATTTGTTTTAAAACATATTTAATCAAATTATATTTCCACTAGAATTTCATATACAGGAAATACATCTCAAAAACTTTTTCTTTGTAGCTGTCCAATAGCACCTTACTCATGTGTGCTAACCCTAACCCTAATGGCCACTCTAACCTTACTTCTGCCTCAAACCCCATTCCTATAAATTACTTACAAAAAAACTTTCTCTAACAGTTTGTTTTGATACTTTGTGATCATATAAAGCTATTTTTAAAAAGCAATCTACAAATAGACAGAAATAATGCAAACTCAATGGAGCTTGTCATAATAATTGAAAATTACTAAAGGAATAGATAGATAGAGTAGTTCTTCTCTGATAAGACTCAAGGCCTGTAACAACTACCAGGAAGATATTTAGGGTCAGTTTCCATAAAGTTCACAGAATACAGCTGAGTGTGCAGAGTTCTGCTCAAAAATTACAGCTAACCAAGTAATATGCAAATATGCTTCAGTGTACAGTAAATAACTCAGCAAAAAGCAAACATAACAAGCAACATCAGCGCAGTCATGTCAAAGCTATATGCCAAAAAAAAGTTGCCTCATAAAGTAAGATGTATGCACATATACAGAAATTATACAAGCTGAATAGAACTTACTGTAATCATTGAAAAAGTAGTAAAGGAATAGAAAAGTGCATCAGTCAATCTAAAAAGTGACACAAATTTGTGAACAGTTATGGATATTGTTGTTCAGAGGCTATCTGCCATTGTGGACCATTTGATGTCTAGATAATTTGCTTTTGAAAGGATAGAATCAAACCACATATTTTGTGTCTTTGAGGTAAGCACCTTAACCATTATATCAACTTCAACCCCAAAACAAGCTACACTGAGATTTGAATCCATGCATAGGCAAACAGCATTTGCATTACCCTATGTTATTTATTTATTTGTTTATTTATTTGTTTGACATTTGATAACTGAGTTAGTCCAACTGAGCCAGAGGCCCATTTTTGGTGGAGACCTGAGGAGAAAAGCTCCAAAAAGTTCACAATCATGTTAAGTTTATAAACATAAGAAAAACAAACAGTTACACACAAGACATAACAAGAATATCATTAGTACAGTTAACATCATTACATAATTGTAGATGAGATACAATTATAAGTAAAAAATAAGATTACATATTTGGTACAAAATATATGGTACACTTAAAGTATTTAAACAGAAAGAGACATGATGCTGATACAAATTATAAAGATTTTAAAACCATGGACTGTAGTTTGAATACAAATCCAGAAACAAAATGATATGGAATTACAAGACAGAGAGAAGAGGTGAAAAGAAAAGGGGGAAAATAAAAGATGAGATAACTAAAAGATGATAACAAGATAAAAGTTGTCATGTGGGGGTTAGACACTACTGCTTAACCAGTATGTCCACAGACAGACATATATATAAATACATTCATCAATTTGTAGCCTCTGACATAATCTGCAAAATTTCTAAAATATATATATATATATTAATTAAATAAGGTGAAGGTCAATCCTGGTTATTTTGCCATAGCTAACAGTAGCTAACTATCCATGTGTGACACAGGTGGGGAACAGAAATAAAGTACACACTAAAGGAAATAGCATAATAGAAGAGCAGATGTGGGGTTAGGGTGAAGGAGAGGGTGTGATGGAATAGGAAGATCAGAGGGAAAGGCAGAGGGGTATGTGCAAGTTTTTTTTTTTTTTTTTGGTGGGAACAGGCCTTATTTATTGTTTTTTAGATTATTATTTAGAATCAAACCCTTTCTTACACCAGTAGCTAGGACCGCTATACCCAGAACTCACATAATTTCCACTCTACTCTATGCTTCACCTATATACACTAATCTTTCTAAAAATAACCTCAACAAACTGGCAACATCCTATAATAATATTGCTAGATTTGCTACAGACTCTCCTTTCAGAACTCATCACTGTCTTAATCTAAAACAACTAGATTGGCTAGAGTTTCTAAACCAGCTTCAATTTTACCAGCTTGCTATAGCCCACAAGACCCCGTATAAGCCCACCAACGCACCAATACTCACTAGCCTCATTACACCTTACAATAATCTCAAGAACTTACGCTCCTCAAACAAACTGCTGATCAATACTTGCAGATCCAACAACTCAGCAGGTGACTCCTTGTTCTCTAATACTGTAGGAAAGATATGGAATCTACTACCCACTGAACTCATAACTCTGTCTTCTCTTTCACTTTTTAAAAAGAATCTAAAACTGTTTCTCAATGCACACTGGTTATGCTCCTGTACTAACCCTGACTAACTTTCTTCCTTCACACTAATAATCACTCTACATCTTTATAGTCTTATCCTTAAAGAATCAATATACCATGTTATTGCAAATCAAACTTATGTATATATGTATATAGTACCCTCTTTTGTACACTACCCTTTGCTGCTTACTGCTCATGTTAAGCTCATTATGAGTATTGTATTTTGTATTTTTTAATAACAATTTTTTTTATTTAACAATTGCTGTTTTTTTAAAGTTTGGTCTGCTACTACTTTATTGTATTTTGTATGTGTCTTGGAGCTTTTCTCCCTGGGCCTCTACTGAAAATGGACATGTATCCAGTTAGACTAGCCCGGTCAACAAATGTAAAATAAAATAAATAATAAATACATTTTTTTTTTGAAGAATAGAAGGAATGGAACACAGAAAGTGGTAGAGGGCAAAAAAGCAGGTATAAGCATATAACAGATATTGCAAAACATGACAAAATACACTTAATTTACACAGATAGCACACACACATACTATACAATATAGGTAAAAGAAAATGAACAGACAGAGTAAAGATGCATACCAGCCATGGTGAGATGCAAAAATACATATATACCAATGTACAAATTATTGCTGAGATTTTATGAACTGTGTGGGAGTGCTACCAGAATGTATATGACTGATGGTACGTGTGTGTTGGACAACACTAAATAGGGATTGCAATCATTGCATTACACAGTGGATATTGAATACAGTCATCCACTAGGCTATCAGCAGTACAAGTGTAAGCCAAGCAATAGCAAGGATAACAACTCTAGACAAGGAAATGCAGAAGAAGAAAGGTAGAAAGCAAACTAAATCTTCCAAATGTGCATGCAAAAACAACCAAGCACAGTGCCAAAGAGCAGTACTGTAGCATAGCATGAATGTAGCTGTGTAATACATTAATAGGTGCACAAAACACAAACAGAGGAGAAATTGGATCCATAAATTAAAGACATAAGTCATGTCAGAGGCAGCGCAGATGGGTTGTCAGGTAGACAATGTATATGTGTGACATTCAAAAGAATAACATGATATAATCAGAAAGAAGTTTCATCACACATACAAACACCAATGATATGGAATATAAAGTAAAAGATGAAACATATATGAGTACTGACAGTTAAGGAATGCTAGCCTGTGCATTGGCAGCAAACATGCAAATCCCTGAGTAATGCTCAATACACAAGTAAAATGTGAACAATGATGTAATCAAATCAATTGCCACCAGCCTGCATGCATATGCCTTGCATGTGTATGAGACTCAACATTTTGACACAAGCTATTATGGTAACAGTACACCTGCATGATGATATGATAACATAGAGGAAGGTAAACATACACATATGTCATGTATATGTGTAACGTACAGCAAAGCTATGGGAGGATGGACAATACCTGCCAGCAACAGAAAACAGGCACAGAATATAGCAGGACAACTCTGTCTAAGGAGACACATTGCACATGCATGTAACAAAGGTTGGACTGCAAGTCCTGGCAAGGTACAGTGAAGCAAATTGCCAATGTACGTTACATGGGTGTAGTGGACTGCTGATGGCTATAAACATGCCTGCATACAAATGCCATGAACACAGTAATGTGCAACAGTTAACAGCAAGAGGCACAGGTATAGAACAAATGTACTTTTGATTATCACATATACTATATGCTGTCCTGCAAACATAATACAACAGGCATCACAACACAGTCCTTGATATAAATAACACTATACATATGTAGGACTGATCAAAGAACAGTCCTTTGAACAAAAGTACAGAAAGGAAAAAGAGAATAAATGAATGTAATGAGTTACATATTACAGGGCAGTTGTGTGCTGATCATAATACGGTCATATACATCCATGTAAAGCAATGCATATGTACTACAAATGCGTACTCATGGACTTATATGCAAATTTGTGTATGCATGCCATAATATATGCTATTATAAAAAAGATCATCTCTTGACAAATATATGTCCAATATGGAGGATAATGTGACCAGACATTCTGATGATGTGGGAACACCATGTGATGTCTATGATAACGACTATGACCCACTGTCACATGTAGAGTCTCTTTCCCAAAATAGAGTGATACTGCCTATCTGACTACATGTGGGAGTGTAGTTGATGTGCATGAATGTGTGTCAGAGGGTGTCTGCCTACTATAACATGCACATGAATGATCACAGTGATG
Organism: Protopterus annectens; assembly: GCF_019279795.1. Classification (NCBI taxonomy): domain Eukaryota; kingdom Metazoa; phylum Chordata; order Ceratodontiformes; family Protopteridae; genus Protopterus; species Protopterus annectens. The sequence goes on along the minus strand of NC_056730.1, from coordinate 831,411,608 downwards.
TCATGGATCTGACCTGTATGCCTTCGCCACCAATCATGTAGCGCAACAGTTGCATGTGTTACATGAAGATCAAAAGCACAGACATTGAGAGGTCATGACAGCATTAACTGGGCAGGATGACAGTGTATTTTCTGTTGCATGCTCTGTTGAAAGTCTTCTTATGGCTGTGCTAGAGCATTGCCATAGTACTAACTAGGTGTTAGGTACCCTTAATTGCACAAAGCAAATTATCTGCATGGGGAAAGAGACAAACCCGCTTTCTCATTAGACCCAATGATGACCTTTGGACATTAATGTCTGTGCTGAAACATGCATGCACATCTGCTGTAGGTCAGTTAAAACCCTGGCATGAAAATTGCTCTCAAGCTGATCAGAAGGCAATGGATAAGATTGTTAAACAGGCCACAAACATCAGTGGCTCCAACCTCCAATCCCTACAGGAGATATATTCAAACAGATGCCATGGTAGAGTCCAAAAACTATGGAGGGATATACACCATCCGGCTTATGGACTGTTCAAACTCCTGCCAACAAGGAAATGCTACAGAAACATTAGATGCAGGACATCCAGATTCCATAAAAGCTTCTTCCCACATGCTGTCAGACTGCTGAACAACAAACCCATGGCCTAACCCTGATACTCTAATATAGTCTAGGGCAACCACTATGACAGCTCACACAACAGTACTGGCTGCTTCTGCCACCTCAGGAAACTCTCAGCCTATGGTGCTGCACCAAGGAACTGGAAATTGTGACACTAGCATTTTGAGACTCAGTGTGGATAGGACCACGAATGTGATGTGACAATCTGGACCTGACTGGGTTTTAATTGAAATGTGGATGCAGCCTATTGCACCAAGGAAACAGGGGAAGTTCAGCATTTCCATATGTGGCTGAAATGACCGAGAGGCCAGTACTCCAAGAATTAGGCACTTTTGTTTCTTTTGGTATTGGGCTGCCATGCAGACCATGAGCATACATGTGAGGTGCACATATCCTACACACAGCCTGCACCAGCTCTTTATCTTATCTGTATCTATCTATTTTTTCCTGGTCAGCAAGCTGGATTAACTGTATTGTGGCTCACCATCTTGCGGACTGCATTATGGGACACATTTGCAGATAATCCTTTAGTATGGTTTGCAGTACCCCAGCCTGCTGTACTGCATTAAGTACCAGTTGCATTTTTTTTAAGTAGGGTTTGTGGATTTCTCAGGATTCCATATGAATCTGTGGAATATAGTAATGTTAAAATAAAGCACATATGGCCTCTGCCAAGTGCTTTCATTAAGTTGTCACAAACTACTTTGTTGCATTTAAGTTGTGTCGGGCATGACAGTTGTGTTTTGGAATCGGACAGGCAATTATCTTACATTGAACAGATAACTACTTGGTCTTGTCTTAGCATACATTATGGAATTGCTTCTGCTGCTGTTGCATTGGCTTCTTCCTTTGGTGTGCTGCACTGTCTGCAACTTTCTTTTGGAATCTGTCCCCACGAAGATGGTTGCTTAACTACCATAGATGTGTAATTACATCTTTCTTACATGACTCAGCTTACTTATCAGCATGGCACTGAAGTTATTCCTGCACTTGCTTAATATGTATGCTTATTTATGGACGCATTTATACTGACTCTTGCTATATGCAAACTTAGCTGTTGCTGACTTCATTTTCTCTTTTGCTTACACAGGGATATTTGAGATACATCAGGCTTGTTTGTGTGTTCCTGAGGCCAGTTTGGCTCAACAATGGTCAGTGCAATTTGACCCAGCTATGTGAGGCCTAGTTGCATGGATCTGACATACACATGTACATATACATATACATATTATTGTGATTCATAGAGACAAGCGTAACTCAGCTTAATTCACATATGGAATGTAGAAATGAGCTTGAATTTACTTGAATAAGTTTAAGGCTACCATATTTAATTGCAATCCCTCTATACAGATGGCAAGTGCTTTAGAAAAGCACAACAATTTATCAAGTAAGATAAAAATAGCAGTAAGGTTGTAAATTATTGGGAAGCAGTTCATACTGATTTTATAGAACAGTTATTACTAGGAGAATTGGTCACTTGGCCTGTTGATCAGATGATGATGTTGAGTCATGTTAATATTGATGGCATGAGTGTTATTTATATATGGGCATTTATGACATTAGTATTTGAAATGTATGAGAAAGTAGTACTGATGACAATGAGAAAGATTAATTTCTCCAATATGTTTTTGACATTTATAGATTATGCTACACAGGATACAATCAAATAATTTGAAGTTAGTAAGTCTAATGTTCTGTATTTTCACCAACATATTGTGTTGTCAGGATATATGTTACTTTACTATTGGATTTGTGACTTCCACTAGTGAATGAAAAATGGCAGTATAAATACAGAAAAATTGTAAGGGAAGGATAGAACTTTGTTAGCAAAGGCATAAGATGACAACGTACCTCTCAACCTCTTAGCACAAGAAATCTGGACAAAGCCAAAATACTGGGGGGGACAAAGGTCCAAAATAGGGACAATTTTTTTAATACCGCTCTTATAAACTTAGAAAGTTGCTAGAATAAAAAGATTTTGTATTGCCATGAATTTTTCTGAAGGGTATGAATCTGACTCTCAAAGGTCTAATATTTTTGGTGAATTGAATTCTCACTTATTTGCCTGAAAAAACACACATTTTGAGAATAGACCTACAATAGTTGGCAAAAATCTGGACAATCTGTGAAAATCTGGACAATTAAGAGGAATGGATAGCAGTGCATTGATAAGTGCTTGCAGTACTATTATACACTTGTGCGTAATGCTGTACAGATTATTAATGCAATACAATTGTAACTTATGAGGTATGTGTTTATGAATATGGGTGTTGTGTCACCATAATTGTTATTTATACTCAAATCTTTGATTTTTTTGTGATGAAAGCGTGCATGCATTCACTGCTGTGTTGTTTAGCTGTTGAGTGGATCAAGCTTCTGCATATTACTTCTGCATGTTGTTTTCGGTAAACAATGATGTAGCAGCAGGGATCCAGACAAAGAAAATATAATTTTAGCCATTGCTTCCTCATGGCAGCCCTTAGGATGTATGACAAATGCTTTTTTGTAAAATGGGGGACCCAAGCAAGCTGAGAGGACAAGCAACTGGGACCAGATAGTTATGGATTTAAATGCAGTTGGTTGAAGAAACTGTACATTGACCTAATGGAAGAAGAGGGCCAATGATATGGTAGGATGTTTCAGAGCAAAGCCGAGGCAGAATACAATTTCCCATGTCACTACTGGGGGTCTCAACCACATGTTCCTTTAACACCTGATGAGGAATACCTCCTCTCTATTTGTGGGGATAACTATGAAACAGATAATTTTGGTAATGGCATAATCAGACAGAGTGTGAATACTGGATATAACTCACATCTGCAGCATCAACACTCATCTGCTCAGGAAGGTTGGTCTGACCACTGTAACATATTTACATAGAAAAATGACTACTCAAGTGAAATGATTACATGTGACACATGACAATTACCATGAACAGTTAAAACCTCCACTTATGCTCATGATGACACTAAACATAGTATGTATGAAAAGTGTCCTCTACAGCTGCTTACACAGAATGCAGTAGTGTATGCTAGTATCTGAGCAGTAATTTATTTACCAGATTCTTTCAAGTCAGCAGCAGAAACAAGCAGCTCTGCTGTACCAGTAAATTTAGAGGATAGCAGCAGAATGGTTGATGGTGATGGTGATAGCATAATTATATTTATATTTATGAAAAAGCCTGAGGAAAGTGACACACAGTTGCTAAGTTTAATGGCAGGGTCTCACACACCACAACATGTTAGTAACTCTGCAGGAAATTACACTGGATCACACACTCAAGTACATGGTGGCATTACACTACAAGCTGCAGAGATAGATAGATAGATAGAGAGAGAGAGAGAGAGAGAGAGAAAACCCATGCATCTCTACACTAGTGTCTCCAGACCTACAATGACACCTTTTGGATGATGGCAGAAATTCAAAGGTAATAGTGTCCACAGTGACACCTTTACAAAGGGGTGCTAGGCACAAGCATATGTCACAGCTACCTCAGGAAACATGTAAAACATATGCTGCCCAGTAGCAAATGTGCTGCAACGTTCTTAAGGCATACAGTGGCAGCTGGTGACTTCAAATCAAAGGGGGGGGCTGCAGGAGACAGCTGAATGGGTGGGGTCAATGGGAAGGGGTGTGGCCAACTAGAAAGGAGAGGGGCTATTCTCAAAACCACAACAACTAGCTAAATACACTGCCCTGGGTGCCAAACCATCATTATGAGAGTCCATTCAAGACAAAATGAAGTGTAGAAGAATAAAAATATTTCAATGCATTGTCTGCATTACAGCTTACATAATATCTAGAAACAAAAAGGTTGTGAGGCATGAACAAATAAATTAGTTTTTAAACACATTAATGGAATGCCAGTCAAAATCAAGTAGCACTTAACTCAAACCACTTCTTGCACTGCAGTTCTAATTATAATTTATATTCAGCTTTATTAAAGTACCAAGTAACATGCTGAAAGTAGAAATGTCTGATGCCCCCACTTGTAAAAATGTTTCTTATCCAAAATAAGACCTGCTGCCTGACAACTATCTACTTGTTTCATGGGGAAAACATGATCAAAGTAAAAAATGAAAAGCAAACAAGAAATAAGCTCAAGATACATTGCTTAAAAGGATTACTGTACAGCTTATGGACCACACGATTGGCATTCTGTTTAGTTTACGGGCAAAGCCTGCAGAGATGACTGGAAGTCTCCAAGTGTAATGAGCTTCTTAAAATAATATAATCTGTCCTTTATTACAAATACTGTCATATGCATTTCAATACCCAAGGCTTATATATTATCTAGTTAAGTATTCTCTACATGGCAACAACAGAAAGGCTTTCAATGTTGGCAATTCTTTAACAGTATGCTTATTAAAGCTTACTTGCATCTTACGATCTCAGACAAGCTTACCTGATGGCCATTAAGGTATTGCTACTTAAACACAGAGCAACAGGCACTTTGAGTAATAAGCATAAATCAACAGTACAAAAAATATGACAGAAACCAGACCATTCTGCAAAAATCAAGGACAAATGAAAAGCCACTCTAGTACTTGTGTCTACCTTGGATGGGGGGGGGGGTATTCTGCACATTTACACTGCATAACTACTCCTTGCCTTGCTTCGACACATCCAGAGTCACTACATGGGGGAGTGGGGTGCAATAAGTATGTCACAATTTGAAATGTCTCTGGCTGACTGTGATGGCCCTGACACATTTGTCATACCTCTCAACCTCAGAGCAAGAAATGTGGACAAAGCCATAGGAAGAAGTGGGACAAAGGCCCAAAAATAAGGACAATTTTTAAATATTGCTCTTATAAACTTAGAAAGATAATAGAATAGGTCTTGCATTAGTATGAATTTTCTGAATAGTATGAAATCTGAAACTCAAATGTCTGTCATTATTTTCTAACTTCAGTCTTTAATGATTTGTCACTAATTTGCCAAAAAAACACAATTTTATGAAAAATGGACCAAAAATGTGATGTAAAAATATAAAATAGTCACACAATACAGCTGGGAACCTGTCAAAGAAGGGACACTTTAATATTAGTACTGCTAACTTGAACAGCTGACAAAATAAAAGAATCTACATGCATTTCTGAAATAAAAGTAATCTATAACTCTGATTATTACACTTATTTCTTAATTGTAAACCCTCCATGTTTTCTTCAAAAATTGCTATTTTGCGGAGGGATTATTAGGGGGGAAGAGCAACATTTTGAGCCAAAATCAGGGACACTTGAGAGGTTTGGCTATGCCTAATTCTATAAAGCAACTTATATGCATGTACCTCTCAACCTGTTAATGCAATAAATCTGGACAAGGCCAAATATATTGGGGGAACATATAAACAGTACTAAAAATTGCTCTTGTATAAACTGAGACAGTTGATAGAACAGGTCTTACTTTAGCATGCATTTTTCTGAAGGTTATGAAGTCTGAAACTCAGTGTGTCATTATTTAGTGACTTAATTCCTAAATGATTTGCCAGAAAACCACAATTTTTAAGAGGAACAAACCAAAATTAAGAAGCAAAAATCTATTCATTCTTTGAAAATCTGGACAGTTGAGAGGTATAGTTCAGCTGGGGCTGTCTTTAAGTTTGCCGCCCTTCCCCCTCACAAAATCATGGTCGAATGGAGCCTCACCCTGCAGCCATTCCAATGATCCATTACTTGGCTATTTCACTCCATTTACCATAAACACTAATGTGCATACTGATTTACTTCTATGATGATTTGGACTTCATTTGAAAGTTTTATTTTGCATTTTACAGCACAAACACTAAGACATCTGCAAACAAACTTAGCATTAAAACTTCTCTTCCCTTGAAACTCACATTCATTGAAACAGCATTGAAACCCACATTCAAAGAAAAATACATTTTACCAGTGGCAGAACTGCCCAATTCAGAACATCTTTCCAGTAAACAATGAAACAAAATGCATGCACCCATAATGACAAAACTGCCCAGTTCAGAACATTTCCATCATAAAAGTCTACTCAAACTTCTACAGTCCACCATTATCGGTAAATATGCACAATTCTACAGTCCACCATTATCAGTAAATATGCACAATTCTACAGTCCACCATTATCAGTAAATATGCACAATCTCTGAGGAAGTAAAAAAGTCATCTAAATAATTCCACATTAAATAAATCTGTAACTAATGAAGAGGTTGCTGCTAGCAAACACCTTTATATTTCATGGTTTCATCGAACAATAAAGTGTCTGATGCCCCTGAAGAATAAATTGCCTATATTCCATCAAAAATGATAAGCTAGTAATATTGCAATAGGAAATGGATAGCAAACCGATAACAGGCTCTTAGTTAGTATCTTAACTTTTTCAGTACGGCAGCATTCACCCCTTGTGGGAGTAGAACCAACAACCTTCTGCATCAAAAACAAGTACACGACCTGTTGTGCTATTAATAATGCAAGCTGACTTAGCATAAGCAGCACTAAACGTCTCTTCCCCTGCAGCCCTCAGCTCCTTGTAAAATCTACTCAATACTCAACTGCATCTCAAATTCGCAAAACAAGAAATCTGGAAAAAGCCAAATTTATTGGGGGGGGTCAAAAGCTCAAAAACCAGGGACACATTAAACATTCCTTGTATAATCTTAGAAAGTTGCTAGAATAAAATGTTGTGTTACCACCATAAATTTTACTGCCAAGGTCCCTGTGCAAAAGAGTCAGAGCAACATACCATTATGCCAAATCACTTGCTTTGTGAAAGAAAAATGCTGTGTTACCACCATACATTTTACTGCCAAGGTCCCTGTGCAAAACAGTCAGAGCAACATACCACTACGCCAAATCAAAGCAGAAGACTGAAACTTAAATGGCTATCATTTAATGAATTCAGTTCTCACCATAGCTGTTAATCTCTTAGCACAAAACACCTGGACAAACCCAGTAATGAGGGAATACAGCCCTCAAACATATTCATTGAATTCAGTTCTTGCCATAGCTGTCAACCTTAGCACAAAAAACCTGGACAAAGCCAATAATGGACAAATTTCAAATATTCATCTTATACACTTAGAAAATTGCTAGAATAAAAGGTTGTGTTACTATGTATTTTCTGAAGAATATAAAGTCTGAAATTCAAATGCCTGTCAATTTTACTTCTGATGGAACAAAAACAATTTTCAGCAGAGGCCCAGGGAGAAATACTACAAACACATGTCTTTGTAAAATGGCAGGACACCAGAGCAAATCCACACAAACACAGGGATGAGATGCAGACTCCACACAGAAGGCACCCCAGCCAAGAATCAAACCAGCAAACCTATAGCTGTGAGGCAACAATGCTACCACTACACCATCAAATATGTAAGGAATTAAACATTCAGAAACCTGAAGTCTGAAATTCAAATGCCTGTCAATTTTATTTAACCTTTGTTAGTCAGGACAGTCTGACTTGGAACAAAAAAACAATTTTCAGCAGAGGCCCAGGAAGAAATAATGCAGACATGTCTTTGTAACATGGGAGGACACAAAAGCAAATCCACACAAACACAGGGAGAAGATGCAGACCCCACACAGCAGGCAACCCAGCCAAGAATCAAACCTGAGAACCTGCAGCTGTGAGGCAACAATGCTAATATCAAGCATTGCAACATTTAGAAACCACAGATATTATGAGGAACAGATCAGATCAAATATGAGACAAAAATCTGCAATTTGTTTACAAATGGTGGTGGGTAGGGAATTCAGTTCCTTAATACCTGCATACAAGGTACAGGGTTCAAGCCTAAGGTATTCCCTACCACACCACCATGAGTTTGTTCTAGCCACCTAACAACTGGGGGGGGGGTTGTTCTAGCCACCTAACAACTGGGACACACACACACACACACACACACACACACACACACACACACACACACACACCCTTTGTTCCTCTTACCTTCCATAGTGCAATGTAGATCCCTTGCCCTGTCCGTGATCCATATAGCTGGGGCCATTACATACATCCCATAGCTGGCGCATTTGAGCACATCCCCGCGAGATCCCCGATGAGACTCATTACCTGCCTGCCGACGTTGCAGTCCGGGTCCGACCTGTTCCCAGTGACAGTCTATGCAGTTAAAACTGCATAGACTTCTGGGAGCTCTGTTCTGACATGTTTCCCAGTCTGGACTGCTGCTGAGACAGTCTGCGCATGCTCCATGCTGTCTCAGCAGCAGTCCGGACTAGTGCGCATGCGTGAAAGTCCACAATTTTTTTATTTTATTTACCTTTTCTTTTTCTTTTATTTTTTTATTTTTCTTTATTTCACAGCTGAGGGGGCTGCAGTCCGGCAGTCCAATAGCACGGGCCGCCCCTGAAGGCATAGTGTACTGCCACATAGAGTCAGATAGAAATGGTCTGTGTCAAAGGAAAAATATACTTTAAAAATGATCAATACACGGTAGGTTCAGGTTAAGGCACTTTAATCTTGCAGCAAGGAGACAAAAATGTGCTAATACAGAGTTTGTCTAACTAGAATCAGGAAATGCAAGCATTTTTATATATTTTCTAATAAGACATTGCCTACCAAGCTGACGTAGCAAATCACAAGTTTTAACATCATCATTATGTAGCAGCTGTTTTTGTGAATTTCTGCTTATACTATCAGTTTTTGTGAGAAACTTCCTAAGAAAAACAACGTGGCCTTGGCTACCACCGGTTAGATATATGCTATGTTACCATTCAAGGTACTATGGCTAATTTGAGCACAAAGCAAGTATAGACTGCAGTTCATTTCTCCAACAGTTCTTTGTTTGTCTTTATCTCTTCCTCCTGCAGCTGTACATGTTCTCATACCACGAACAGAGCTAATTGTTCAAAATCATAACATTATAGAATATGGCATTGTTCATTCATTGCTTCCTGACCTAGCAGATAATCACCTGTTTCTCAAGTACATTTCCAAAAGGCATAAACATGAATTTTGCTGTGCTAGCAGTTACTAGGTCAGAGGGCATCTTGCAAGTTTCAGAAAGCACACTGCAGTTTCAAAAGCATCTTTTAGTCTCATATAAAACTAAGCTGTATATAAAATAGTGCATACAAAATTGAATGAAAAACATGTTAACTCTTTTAGTTTCTAATTAGCATTAAGCACACACATTAATACATATTTTTCTGACATTTCCCTCCTGTTAATACTTTTTAATTCTATTTTCCAAAGCATAAACAGTTTGCTTCTTCTCCTAACCTCTTCCATTCAGGATTTGCAGTTAAGAGAGTCATTCAGTTTAGACTTATGAAAGTGTTTCACTTTTCAACAACTCTTCAATTTCAGTACTTTGATACAAAGTCTCAGAAACTGACATGTCTATAAAATCTTTGATTAGCTTTTTCATGCAGGGAATGCCACAACAAATGCATGCTCCTAATAGGAGTAATCCTACACAAATGGCAATCAGGATGTTCATTAGGATGAGACCCCACCCCCCCAAAAAGATTCTGGAAATAGTCCGTCAGAGGGTTGGGCCTGGTTTGGTCATGGTTGACACTTACTGGATCACCTCAAGATGATCGTTTATTTCGTGCTGGTTGTCAGGAATATACGAACAGCATTCTTCTTTGATTAAAGCGCATGTACCACCTCTCGCCACTAGGGTGGAGTCGAGAGCCATGCGGTTCTGAAGCACCACAGTTCTCAAAGCATTCAGTTCATCAGTCACTAATTCAAGAGCAGAAAAAGTTGCATTGCTCATAACTTGGAGAAGTTTAGACAGTTTTCTCAGCTCCCAAATCGATTTCACTGCACCATATGCAGGGGCTATACCTGCCCACGATATAATGGTGTCACTCAAGTCTATGTGTGTCAGTTTATCTTTGTTTTTTATGGAGTTATGGTTTCTCCACCCTGCTTCAATTCGTCCCACTGGATTCTCGGGTCTCTTGATTGGACTTCTAGGTTTACTGCTGACCTCTCTGACATTTTGAATTTTTCCCTGAGGCAAAGCTGCAGTGTGTCATATGGCCGGAACCAGGTAACCCAAAAAACAACTGCTGGACCACTTCTCAGGTAGCCATTTATATGCTTTTTTCCCCACAAACAAAATAACAATTCTCTACCTTAGTATTGATATAAGCTTGCCCTGCATGAAACATTTTCTTATCAATAATAGAAAGCTGCTTTAAAAGAACAGGATTATGCTGAATTTCGCTAACACTTCTATGCATCTTCTCAAAATATGCATCATAGTTTGTATCACAAATAGTTTTAGTCTTACTGGCTTTAATATGACATTTATAAGAAACAGTCACATTGCAATTGCTCCAACCCACCTGAATAGTGTCATTTTTGTAAAAACATACAATCCCTTTTTGTATAACAGGTAGGTACAATGCTATTTTGTCTTGTGATTTCACAGGTGTAGTATCAAAAATCAAGTTTTCCCAGGTCTCATTGACCCCTAGGGGGACAGCAGTCATCAATAATCCCCCGTATCCTGTTGGTATAGCTGCAAATGCAGCAGTTCGAAACATTAAAAGTCTCAGCATACACATATTTAATTGCTTGGTAAGTGTTAAAGTTTGGATGCCAGTCTATGAGTAATGCATCACATTTGTTCAGTTCAACTCGTGTGGCTGGGAAAAGGAAAGGCCACAGCAAAAAGATCATTGTTATCAGTATAGCTATCAGAATAATCACGCAAATTTTCTGAGGTTGTTCTGCATCTCTGTTTACTCTATACCTGGTCATTTTGTTCTCGTTGTACAACAGTAACAAGGTTTTTGTCCAGTTCAAAGTTCTTAACCAATTTACAGTGTGTCAGATGAATCCAGGACGCTCGCTCTGCGATCTTGACTGCAGTGGGTGTTGACAGTAGCACCTGGTACAGTCCTTCCCACTTTGGAGAACTCCAGTTCTTTTTCTTCACAACCTTCACCCAGACCCACGTGCCTGGGGCTATTACTGCTTCTGATGGTCTGGTTTGCTCTTTATCTGAAACAGAATTTAACTGCAAAAGTTTGTTATTCAAAAATCGCCTCATATACTCTGCAAGTGAACTGTCAGCCTCCTGGTCTGTAGGCATGAGAGGTTTCCACTGACGTGTATAATATGCCTTCCCAAACAGAATTTCAAAAGGAGTTAACCCTTTAACATTTGGAACAGTTCTCATACTCAACAGTGCCAGAGGTAGACAGTGCACCCAGTTCTTTTGTGTCTCACTAATCAATTTCCTAAGCTTGTTTTTCAAAACTCCATTGTGCCTCTCTACTAATCCTGCAGATTGGGGGTGGTATGCGCAATGGTTTTTCAGAGAAATCCCGAAATAACGGCTTAGTTGTTGTATAGTTTGATTTACAAAGTGTGTGCCATTGTCACTATAAATCTTTTCCGGTATGCCAAATCTAGGAATAATTTCTTTAACGAGGACTTTTGCAACAGTAGCTGCATCTGGATTTTTAGTTGGAAAAGCTTCCACCCATTTGGAAAACATATCTATAATGACAAGGCAGTACTTCTTATTTTCGCATTTGTTCAGCTCTATAAAATCCATACAGATAGTATGGAATGGATACGGTGGTGTAGGGAAACTCCCTTGCTTAGGTTTCAATGCCCCTTGTGCATGATGCTTGTTACAAACATGGCATGCTGCACAAAAATTTTTTGTGTAGTTTGTAAATCCATACCGCCGAAACACTGATTCACTAACTGTACCATCCCCCCTGTTGAGACATGGCACTGCCCATGGCTCAACAAAGCTGCATATCTAAACAAGTTAGATGGCAAAATTGGTTTCCTCTCTTTGGAGATGTGCAGTCCTTTCTCAAGGATTGCTCCTCGTTTTATCCATTTTTGTTTTTCTACATTTGTAGTAAGTGTCTGCATTGTTTTTAACATTTCTAAGTCTAAAATCTCAGATGGTTGTAATTCCTCACTCAAAAGAAATACTTCTGAAGCTGAAGCTGCTTGTTTTGCAGCTGTATCAGCCCTCGCATTACCTTTTGAAATCCTATCCTGTTGCTTGGTATGAGCTACGCATTTGCAAATAGCTACTTTTTGAGGTAACTGAATAGAGTCTAACAAATCTAAAATAAATTGCGCATGATTAATTGGTTTACTAGTAGATGTTATCATTCATCTATTTTTCCACTGCTGCACAAAAACATGTACAGTAGAAAAAGCATACTGGCTGTCAGTAAAAATGTTCACTCATTTACCCTTTGCCAAGGTACATGTCCTTGTCAAAGCAATCAACTCTGCTGCTTGTGCAGATAAGTTGTGTGGTAAAGACTTTGCTTCTAAAATCTCAGTATCAGAAACTACTGCATACCCCACTAGATTCTGTCCTGTCGGACCCCTCCTACACAAGCCGTCCTCATAGTATGTCACCTTGGCATCATCCAAGGGAACATCCATGAGATCTTTTCTAGGTAGTGTCTTTTGCTCAATCTCCTGCAGGCAGCAGTGTGGTTTGCCATCTGCAGGGGTTGGGAGCAAGGCTGACAGATTCAACGTTGTGCATCGTTCAATTGTCATATGAGGTTGACTCAACAGTATAGTCATACAGGAAAGATGTCTAGCAGGAGAAAGATATGCTACTTTTTCTTGCAGTAAAATAATCGCGACTGCATGAGGCACTCTCAATGTGAGAGGGTGGAATAACACTACTGAGGCTGAAGCCTGCACTGCCATTGCAGCTGCGACTACTGCTTGTACACAGTGGGGCAGAGATCACACCACTGGGTCTAGCTGTGATGAATAGTAAGCTATGGGGCGTTGTTTGTCCCCATGCTGTTGTGTTAACACTGATGTCATATAACCCTGCTTACAGTCTACAGTTTGGAAAAATCGTTTATGATAGTTCGGTAATCCTAAAACTAATGAGGATGCTATCAGTTGTTTCAATTTGCAGAAAGCTGATTCTGCTTCTGGTGTCCACTGTAATAAATCTTGTGCTGCCATAGGCTTTTTGAATATCAAGTTGGTCAGTGGAGCAGATTCCAAGGCATAGTTTGGAATCCAACTCCGACAAAAATTAGTAGTACCCAGGAAGGACATAATTTCCTTCTTGGTAGTTGGTTTAGGTGCTTGTAATATTGCTGTTTTTCTGTCTTCATCTAATATTCTGCCTTCTTTGGATATTACATATCCCAGGTATTTGACCTGTTTTTTCCAAAGTTGCAATTTGTTTTTGTTTACCTTGTGTCCTTGAGTAGTTAAAAATTGTAATAATGCTATGGTATCTTCTCTGCATTCTTGCTGGGTGGGGGCTGCCAGCAGAATGTCGTCTACGTAAAGTAAAATCTGATTGCCTTTCGGTGGGATAAATCCCGCCAGGTTACTTGCCATTTCTTGTGCGAATATCGTTGGACTCTCACAATATCCCTGTGGTAGTCACGTATATGTATACCTTTTCCCCTGAAATGTAAATGTAAACCAATGTTGACTGTCAGGGTGTATCGGTATCGAGAAAAACGCATTGCTAATATCTACCACAGAAAAATACTTCTGTTGAGGTTTCAAATCATTTAATAAGGTGTGTGGATCTGGCACCGTAGGTGCCCTGGGTATAACTGCATCATTTACAGCTTGTAAATCTTGAACCATACGCCATTCTCCATTTGCTTTCCTAACAGGAACTAAGGGTGTATTACATGGTGAATCGGGAGATTGTATCAATACTCCTTCCTTAAGTAAGGCTGCTATTATAGGTTTGATTCCTATTTCTGCATCCTTTCTTAAGGGATACTGTCTCTTTTGAGGTCTAAATGCTGATTTTGGCGTGATAGTAACTGGTCCTGCTGTACGAATAATTCCTACATTTGATTTCCCTGTTGACCAAAGAGTCTCTGGTATGTCTCGTAGGGCTTTTTCCTCTTCCTCTAGTAAGAGTGCTACTCAGCTGTCCTCACTTGCCTGCAAGTGCACAGCTGGGTTTGTCTGTGTTATCCAATTCATCTTCTGCTTTTGTACTCCCTGTTTGGAAAGTTCTAACTCTGTCTGCTTTTCCCACCTTGTGACTTTTTCTCCTAGGTCTGCCCACTTCACATTTCTATCTTTGGTCAAACTCACATGTGGTAATCAATTAGATTTGCAAAGTGCTAAGAATTCCTGGGGCAATGAACAGCTTACTACACTGTTTCCTTCTGTGTCCTAGTACAGATTTCGTAATACTAATCTGTTAGCATGGTTTCTAAACAGTTCTTGCTCATATTCTTTATCAGGTCCTGGTTTGCTACAGTAATATAGAGTGCAATGCAACAAATGCTGTTTATCAGTGTCAAGGGAGGGGGATTTACTGATGGCTACATTCATCAGTTCTTCGGTTACTGCCCCTGGACCAGTCGTAACCAAGTCCTGGCTGTACCAATAAAATATTTCACCTTCCGGTCGCACTACAAAAGTATCCATTTGTCACTGTGCTTCCATACCCTGCATAGTTGGAACTACTCCTATGCCAAATATCTGCATCAGGTCTCTGCCCAAAAGATTTACTGGGCATTTTGCAGAAACAACAATTTTGCTATTCCGGGTCATCCCTGAAACAGGGTCAGTTATTGCTATGTTGTGGGAGAGTGGCTCCTGATACAGCTGTCCATTAGCTGCTTTCACTAATATGTAATCAAGTGATTCTGAATTTCTGGTTGTTTGGATGGATGTATCAGGGTCCGTGAAGCCCCTGAGTCACACAGGAATTTAACTTCCCTCCCCTGTACCAGAAGTGTAACTTCCGGTTTTGTGTCTGCTAAGTAGAACTCTAGGCTCAATAATGCTAAGTCTAAAATTTCATTTTCTTCATTATCTGTGATTTCATACACATCCTCTATTTCTTCTATCACATCCTCTACTCCTTCTATCACATTTGCACTTGTCTTTTCTTGTTTATTTCTTTCCAGTGATTCTTGACTATCATATAGTCAGTCCTCACCCTCCTTGTCTTCTGTGGTTACCTTTTTAGTTTGCCTGCAATCCCTTGCTAAATGTCCCTTTTTCCCGCATTTAAAACACTCACCCCTTTTCTTTCTCTCTTCAAAGTCCTCTGATCGTTTATCAGATTGTTTGTTTCCCTGGGCATTTTTCTTACCCTTCTTCCCAATTTATACTACAAAGACTTCTGATCCATCTTCTACTGCAAATACTTGAGTTTTCTTTTTCTTTTTGCTATTAAAATGCCTTTTGGCATGTCTTGCATATTCAAATAATGACTGTAATCTACTTGTACGATGATCTACCATGTGCTTTGTAATAAAGCTGCTAATGGGTTCAATACTGCCTTTCAAAAATGCATTTTTTAGCTGCTGCTCATATGGGGAATCATGTGTTTGGTCTTCAGGTACCTGCATTCCACAATGGTTATTAAAACATTCTAATAATCTGGCATAATATCTATCAACAGTTTCACCTTCTTTTTGTATGCATTGATTAATGCAAGTCCAATCAGCCCTAGGCTTCCATTTCTCAGAGATTCGGTCTGTCAGACCTTTCACTCTGTTATCCAGTTCTGCATTACTATATGGGAGTGGCCTAAGTTCTACGTCACGGGGATTCCAGTTGCCACTGATCATGTGCCAATCTGGACCCACGATTTTTCTGACTACTTTCTCTACTTCCTCTCCATTCAAATGGTAACTTAACCTCATGCCCTTCTGAAATAAATTTTCGGATGGGGAATTCCCTCTGTGGCTTTCCGGATGTCTTCCGGTGACCACGGTCTATATACTAGAAGAGTTGGGTCCTGTCCTGCCTGTCCTGCCTGTGGATTTGGTACTTCTATGAGTGGACATATCTCTTCTTCACTCATAGCTCATGAATTTTTATTTATTTCATACAATTCAATATCAGCTTTTAAGTTGCGTGTTTGAGACCTGGTCTCGATAGGATCTCTGACAAACGGTTTTGGTTTTGTAGGAACAGCTGGGTATGGCGGAGGTGGATCAGCTTGTCCACTCGCTTCATATTCTGGTAAGGGAAGTGGAGGGGGCGGAGGGGCCGTTGCTGTTACCAAGTTATTGTCTTCTTTATCTAAGAACATTGCTTTTGAATTTTTAATCTTTTGTTCCCTGCGGTTTGCTTCCTCAAGCCACCTGTGTACCTGAGGGACTCCTAATTGATGTTGCTTTTTTAGCTGACCTTTTGCTTCTGTTTTAAGTTGTCTGACAAGTTTAATAAGTGAAGGTTTATCTAAATTACCATCAAATTTGTATTTATTAACCCATTTTGTATAATACCTAACATTGTCGGCACGCTGTAATTGCATATAGTTCGTGTCTTCGGTTATGGGCGGATCTCGGGAACTTTTTGTGCACTGATTTCCCATGTTGTCTTAGCTAAGTTTGAAATTGTTACGTAACCCTTTTTATCACGTGGTACCATGACTTACACTTCTTCACAGTTTATCTAGAATAACTGCCTACCTATTCTGTTTCCCTGATCTATGACAAGACAGCAATCTTTTTTGTCCCTGATCTGCACTTGCAAATCTCCCTGACAAAAAACAAAAATACTTTAACAAGTCCCTGATCTAAAACAGAAAAAGGTAAATTCCTCCTTACCTGAGCCCCCGTGTTTTGATCCCACCGGAACATTGACTCGTCCTCCAATCGCAGATCAGAAACAGTGGCTGGCCTCTTTTGAATGACAATTCAGTCGGAGGTCTTTCAAAGCAGAAGAACCAACGTGGCTTCTTCCCTGTATGGCTTCATGCCACCGGGCCCATCTGACCTGAGCTAGAGCGAGAGATATTTTCCGGCTCGAAGGACCAATCTGTCAAAGGAAAAATATACTTTAAAAATGATCAATAAATGGTAGGTTCAGGTTAAGGCACTTTAATCTTGCAGCAAGGAGACAAAAATGTGCTAATACAGAGTTTGTCTAACTAGAATCAGGAAATGCAAGCATTTTTATACATTTTCTAATAAGACATTGCCTACCAAGCTGACGTAGAAAATCACAAGTTTTAACATCATGTTTTTGTGAATTTCTGCTTGTACTATCAATTTTTGTGAGAAACTTCCTAAGAAAAACAATGTGGCCTTGGCTACCACCGGTTAGATATATGCTATGTTACCATTCAAGGTACTATGGCTAATTTGAGCACAAAGCAAGTATAGATTGCAGTTCATTTCTCCAACAGTTCTTTGTTTGTCTTTATCTCTTCCTCCTGCAGCTGTACATGTTCTCATACCACGAACAGAGCTAATTGTACAAGATCATAACATTATAGAATATGGCATTGTTCATTCATTGCTTCCTGACCTAGCAGATAATCACCTGTTTCTCAAGTACATTTCCAAAAGGCATAAACATGAATTTTGCTGTGCTAGCAGTTACTAGGTCAGAGGGCATCTTGCAAGTTTCAGAAAGCACACTGCAGTTTCAAAAGCATCTTTTAGTCAAAACTAAACTGTATATAAAATAGTGCATATAAAATAGAATGAAAAATGTGTTAACTCTTTTAGTTTCTAATTAGCATTAAGCACACACATTAATACATATTGTTCTGACAGTCTGCATCCTCCAGGATGTATGTGAAGATTTCCAGCACTACAAGGAAATAGTAGAAAGTAGGGATAATGCAATGGTCACATTAATCCATAGTATAGTGGCACACCAAGCATCAATGTCCTCCTCCATTTGTACACTAGTGAAAACTTACCAGACTCAAAAAGTAGTCAATGTTGGAAATGAAAGAGGATGCAGTACTGCCCAGACACATGAGGCAATATCAAATTGCAGTACAAGTACATCCCAATATGGTAGTGGTAATAGTTAAGGAACCCAAACACAACATAATTCATCCAGGCCACATCAGCATTCATCTACATGGAGATCCTCTGATTTGATGTCCCAGAGCACTGTGAGATCAGTGTCTGTAGGATCACCTGCATGAAGCTGGTCATGACATGGCACTAACTCACCATCCAGATCACATGATGACCCATCCTTGAGATCACATGCACCTTCACCTGGATGATGCCTTTTTACCTAAGCAGCCATATCCTGTGCATAAGCCTGCCACATGGGGTTCCTTAGTACTACTTCTGGATGGTCATTACTAATCATAGTAAGACTGAAAGTGGGAACTGTATGACAGCATGGGTCACTTCATCGGCAGACCAGCACAGGATCATGTGGTGTAGACTGCAACATGCAGTAAACATTCTGCATGCAATAGCTTGGTCACACTGAAGGGAATGCCCAGACTTTTCCAGGCATCTGAATTGGCTTTTCAACATGCCAAATACTCATTCAATCACAAAATGAGTTTGGAAAAGGGCTGTATTAAAATTATCTTCCATAGATCAACTTGGATTTCTCACTGGTGTCATGGGCCATGGCTCCAGTGGATATCCAGCATCACAAACAAAAAAATAGGGGTAGAAACAAAAGAAGGAAATGTGGTTTAGTATTAAGCATTACATTTTACAATGAATAACAACTTAAAAGAAAACAATATTTTTTTACTTACCAGCAAGATGACCACCGGGCGTCCTACCACTATAGAAGATGTGGTAGAGTGACCTAGTGTGATAGATATGGGAAATTGTGTAAAACTAAAACCCTTACAATATCCCTATCTACTCTAAGTCTATCAAGAATTTCCTGAATATTAAAATTACGTTGAATTATTCTCTATTTCTCTGCCTTCTTCATTGGTGATCATCACTGGGTCCAATGGTTTTGGCTCTGGCATGACAAGCAGCTCACAATGGGAAATAGCAAAGACACTAGCAACATAAAGCATTGTTACTGATTGCAAAGTAAATAGAAAAGGCATGATCCTGCCTTTTATGCATGACATGGGAATGCATCAAGCTATGACTGTGATTATGAAACTAAGCATATGAGATTTGGGAGACATAGTTTAAAAGGGAAATATTTAATATAGCATACAGTGATTAAAACTGTAGAGCCATTTAAGGACCTGGGTATATGGCCAGATCTAGGTTTGAGTTTTTCTAACCCTATTAGCCAATTGGTTAATGATAGTTATATAACTATAGGATGACAAAACGATTTATAAAGTTGAGGAAATTAGAAATGATGAAATCATTGTTTGTAAGTTACATTAGACCCAAACTAGATCATTGTAAGAAAACAAGCATGAGTAAACTGGAAAAACTATAGTGAAAATATACCAAGGGTATCAATGGATGAGAAAATTTAAGTTATTATGAAGGACTAAAATATTTGAACTTGCACAGTGTTTCATACAGATATTTATTGAGACCTTATTCAGGTATATAGGATATTTAGAGTTAGCTATTTCTGAGAATGTTTGGGATTATCAAAAAGTAGTAGAGAATCATCAGACAACCTATGCAGAAAATTCTATAGGAATGATAAGTGTACTAACTGGTTCTCCGAGAGAGTAGCTGATGCATGGATTAGTCTACCAAATTACATTCAAGCAAGCAGTAATTTAGATAGATTTAAGAACAAACTGGACACATATCATGGAAAAACTGTTTTGGTATATTGGTAGGCTAGATGGGCATTATTGCCCATGCCCGAAATATTTGTATACATGTGTGTATGCATGAAATCTTAAACAGGCAGGAGAAAGACTTATTTGCATATGAGATTTCTCATTACCATCTAATTAATAGTTCATTTGCTTAAGTTTATTAGTGGCCTCTATGAACAGCACAAGCTGCATTTATGTGCAAATAGTGTTGACTGATTTACACAGTCATGTTAACTACACTGAATGCCACCTCAGGTTAAGACAATCCCATGTAAAGAATATCCTATACTGCAGGTTTATGGAATGAGAATCCATGATGGGTTAAGAAGCCACAACTCATGAAGTGAGTTACCTTATGCTTGTTCATAAATGTCACAATGCTATTGACTTTACATATAATGCAGCTCAGACCATCACATATTTAATTTATCTGCCTTTTTAATATTTTTCTGTTTCTCACTCTTTTCTGTGGGACATGATAATTGTGTTTGTTGTTTGTGCTGTACTTAAACTAACTTTATGCAGTTTTTTTATGAATGTTCCTCTCCAAAGATGACTCTCAACTGCAGTTTGGTGCTAGTTTTTTTTTTTTTTTTTAATGATTTAGGATTTTTTGTGTAGTTGCCAGTGGAGCAAGGATAAGGGATCTGTAAGAAACCATCATGTCAGCCTTTGTTGAGATGAAGTATTACAGCTAAAGCACTACACACAGTGAAATAAAAAACACAACAAACTGTATTTCAAGACTTTGCAAAACTCTACACCACAATTGTTTCTGCATGGGGACTCCCTGCATGGTCTCCCAAAGTGCTGGCTCTGCACTCACACTCAAGAGTTCTATATATACTATGTGCGAGGTTGCATAAACTCTAAAAAAGTAAAAATTTAAAAAAAAGAAAACTAAGAATGTAACATTTTTCACTTTTCAGGGTCAAACGACCCCATCTTACACTGCAGGATCTGTGGCAAAAGCAGTTCCAACATTTTATTATACCAATGACACAAGAAAGTAATTGTATAAAATGACTGTATCTGAATGAAGACTCAGATAATTGCATTTGCATATTCAAAAAGCAGTTATACAAAAGTGATTTGTCAAGATTACACAAAACAACACACAATAATCAAAAGTGTTCTCAAGGCTTATGTTAATATCTGTTTGGTTTGGGTCTACCTACAGGTGATTGCATGCTAGCAGCTCAGACACACCTGCTCCATGTCACTTGCTCAAAAAAAGCAAGTGTTCAAACTCCCAGTGGCCTGATCTCCCTTTTCTGTGTTGCCCTCCTAACTTAATACAATTGCATAGACCTAACAAAATTTAAACTCTAGCTCTAAAATACCACACAGTTGCTCCCTTATCATAAAGCTCCATTCCCTCTCCCTAACCCTAAATTCCCCAGTCATTACCTAAACCTAAAACCCTTTCCACTCCCTCCCTAAACGTAAATTTCCCTGTTAGTCCTTAACTTAAAACTCCCCACCTGCTCCCTAAACCTAAAACTTCCTTCCCTCTCTCTAACAGGAAAACTCCCTTTATACTCCTTATTAACCCTAACCTTGACCCTCCCCTCCCACTCTCCCAGTCTCTAATCCCCCTCCCGCTTCCATACACATCTGCTTGCTTGAACTCATATTCAGATTCGAGTGTGATCAGTAGCCCACATGAGCTATAAGGTTCTTGAGCCCCTGGCTTCGAGACAGTGGTTTTTGAGCACTAAGGACTCAAGCTGCAGTAATAAATCAGTTTGGTTTATCTTTAGTTATATGTTTCAGTTATTTGAATGCTTTTTAACACAGAATTTTTATTTTCTGGTCTGATCTGCCCTTAATGCTGTTTTCTCAATGGCTAGATTTGGATTCATTCTTTATTCATATATTTCATTTTCCTGTTGTAATAATTTTTCAATAACATTAGATTGCATTTGAAAGAGTTGGATTACGTTATCACTTTTTTTTTGTGAGGTGGGTATGTGATGACATTTTTGTCTTTATGTGTCAATGATAAAATGGTAGGGCACCAGGTGACATACTTTAAGAGATAAATACTTTGTGGCCTTGATAATGTATTGAATTGGAATAAGAATATCTTTATTGTTTCACTATTGTATTGTTGTAGTAATTACAATTAATTAGCTACAAATCAATAACTGCTCAAGCTTATGTTCACTGATACCATCATAGTTGTCATGATTTAATTTCATCAGTTATCCTCTATATTACCTTTCATGGAAACATTGATATACCTTTATCATCATGTTCTTATTCTTAATACAGGCAGTCCCTGGGTTAAGGATGAGATCCATTTTTTAGTCTGTCCTGAAGTCTAATTTGTATGTACAATGATAAAAGAAGATAAATACCAGCAATAACAAAATCCCAAGTCGAAAATAGTAAAAACTGTAGTCTCCAAAAAACAAAGTAGACTCAGAAATGGCCAGACAATCCAGTATGTAGAGTAAAAATGTTGTTTATTCCATAAACAAACATATATATATATATATATATATATATATATATATATATATATATATATATATATTTCTATTTTATATATATTTTGTATTTTATTGCTGTGACATTGAATGTGATTTTAAGCAGCTTTTGCATGCATACAATGTGAAACAATGGTCCTGTTTCTTTAATAACAATGAACTTTTACTGATTGGATAATTGGCAATAGCTTCTTATATTTAAATGGTAAAATAATCAATCTATAATTACATCTGAAGAAGCAGTACCTCTGTGAAAGTGCTCATGTCTGTTTATGGACTAAAGAAAGTTTTTACTCTGCATACATTTCTGAGTCAACTTTGTTTTTTGGAAATTTGTATGTAAGTTGAAACACGTACATGGGATGTTCTACTGTACTGCAATACAGTGCAGTACAGTAGAACATTCCATACAAAAAAAATATGTTAAACCTACCTCTTTTTAAACTTAACTTCACATTTCTGTACTACAAGGCATCGCCCACAAATGTTTTCCACTCTTTCCTGCACTTTCAGACCTCTGCCAGACCTCCCACTGTCACCTAAACCCTATTGAGCCGCAGTGTCATTTGCCCATTTTACTGTACAGTACAGTAACTGCTTCAGTACTGTATACTGTACAAGCTAGCAGTCTTGACCAATCAGATCACCAACAAAATGATCTCTTAACCAATCGGATCTTTTGCTCTCCTTGAAGGCGGAAGTAACTGCTCTAACAAGACGTGCGAGCAGCTTCACGAATAGAAGAAAATGGGGAAAAGGAAAGTACAGCAGAATTCTTTATTTTAAGGTAAGATTTGGACAACTTTAACAATTTTATTTATTTTCATGTTATTTCTGACATTGCAGCAGCTTGTTCATATCTATGGGTTGTCCACAAGTCGGATGTTTGTAACTCGGGGACTTTGCTGTAAATTTCTGTAATTTATTGTAAATTTTATCTAATTGTACGGATAGCGTAATTACTGTTAAGGATATGTTTAGTAGAGCAAAATCTTATAATCTAAAATCTAGTTAGGATTGAGATTAACAAAAAAAAGCATGCACACACACACACACACACACACACACACACACACACACACACACACATATATATATATATAGATGTGTGTGTGTGTGTGTGTGTGTGTGTGTGTGTGTGTGTGTGTGTGTGTATTCCACTTTATATAAATGGTTTAGTCTGTCCTTTTCCCCAGTATCCATTGGGAGAACAGATTATATTACCAGTATTTGTATTTAAAAGAGTTTAATATATTTCCTGTGTTTCACAAAACACTGGATCTGTGAAAAAAAAAACATGTTTTTTTCAAAAAGATTACTGCATGTTGGAATTCTTAACATGAGAGGCTCCCCTGTTATGGTAACCCATTCAAATTCATAGACCACCCTACTACTGAGGTTTCAATTAATGGTGGTTGATCACTGGAAGCTCATTCAATCCATACCCCTTCTAAGATGCAGGCACAGGGGTATTATTGCCCCTGCAGATCACCTCCAGCTTGATGAAAACATCTCCTACTGAGAGGCAGACCTGGTGGAACTGACATCCAAGCAACAGAGGCATTTGCTAGTAGAGTCAAAGGTGACCACAAATTTTCCACCTCCTTCGAAACTGAACTTGCAGAATGATAAAACTATGGGACAAATTATCACACTCACATACAACATACACAATATCCATTGCATAGTGGGTTGGTTCAGAGGTCCTGCACACCAGTATGCAATGGTTACTGTGTATGTAGTATATCTGTGTGATATATACTACATACTCAATAACCATTGTATAGTGGGTTGGTGTAGAAGTCGTACACATCACTCTACCAGGAGAGACACTACTACCTTCTTCGGCACCCTACTTTGTTCAACCAATGCTCCTCTGCAGCTATAAAATAAAACATGCACTTTTAAGCATAAATGTATATGATGATGATATAGTACTCAAAATACGAATGCATACAGTACATCACCTGCTCACTGTCCTGAGCCACTGAGGAAGCACTGTATCAGGTCATCATAATGATAATGGCACTGCTCCCCAATACAGATGATGCCAATGGCATCAATCAATGCCTGACCAGTTCATGCCAACCATCTTCCTTTTTCAAATGCACATCATACTGGACCAGTAGACACTCCTTGAATTGTCTGTGTAGGAGGAACAGGAAAATATCTCTCTCCATGTCACACTATGCAGAAGTCCTGCTTCTTTCCACTTTCTGAGACAGACCCTTATGCACAGATGCATATTTGTGCATCACATGACATGTAATGTAGTGCTGCACCATAGGGCATTGTATGTACACAGGCCATATGTATAAGAATACAGGTCATATGCTTTGGGTTCACAAGGAATGGCATGGCTCACACCAATATATGCAAGCAGTGCATTTTATACAGGGAACGATTTGCAGGTAGTCTCACTACCTGGAGTTATTAATGTAACTACTGTACCAACTGCTCACTGTTCACACAAACGTATGCATTAGTGCCATTTAATGCAAACCACTTAGACAATATAGAGGAATGTGAGTAAAACATCTTTGCACATGGACCTTCAAAGAGATAAGGAAGGACTCCTGTCTGGTAAAGTAAAGCATGCTTTGTTGCAGATTTTGGGTAGATTGAGGCAAATATTGTGAAGCATGTGTACCTTGGAGCTCATTACACTGGCATGGCAAAGCATTATAAGCCTTGTGATCCATCTTTGAACACTGTAAACATGCAGGCATGTGTGCAATACCTAAAGTTTGGACTAAGATATGCACAGCATTAACTGTAGCTATTAACAATGTGCAGTAAAGGGGCAGGTTGTGATCATACTCATGCACATGCCATAGCAGAGCATACAGACTCCCTGACAGAGTTGTTGTAATCTCAGGTGTCCTGGCACTGGCATGGCCACCTGAAGGAGACAATACATTGACATTTTCACTAACCAGGAGACTGAAGTGCTATTGCAGTCTCTTAACTCATATGCCATGCATCTCATTGGCAAAGATACTACAGGTAAATATTATCAGTGCCAGATTTGGTAGGACTCATGCAAGTATAAATGTTGTAGGTGGTCATAACAGATATCTACATCAGATATGGTGTAACCCTCTATTCAAAGGAATAGGCCAGTAATATTGAGTAATACTGTGGTAGTCAGGTCCATCAGAATAGCTGAACTACCAACAAAGAAATAGCTTACTCTGGTCAAGGAAATTTTGATGTTGCTCCCCGGCTAAGGGGAGTAGTCCCTCATATCTGGGAGAAGAAGCTCGGATGTGGATGCTGAACTGGTAGCCAACACCCATGTGTCAATAGTGGAAGTGCCAGATTAGTAATATCCATTGCTGTATGATGTAGCACACTCAACAGCATGATCAAATTGAGGGACTGACCATGGTTCACCTGCATATCTGTCATTCCAGGCACATCTGATCTGCAAAGCAACAATCTGCATACATGATAAATCATATGTAATATTTATACTCAATGGGCTTAATTTTATAAGGGGACTGTGAAATTTCCCCCTACTATTTTCATGCACTAGGTGGTGCCAGAGAGCTGTCACTAGTGTTTGAAGAACTCCAAGATGGAGGAAGAATAAATGTTGAAGAACCTTGAGTGAGAGAGAGAGAGAGAATCTGAAAGAGCTGAAATCCTAGTTAAGGAGTTGGAGAGCAAAGGTCTGAATACAGAGGTGTTGGAGAATTTTAAGAAGGAAGGAGAACCAGAAGAAGGAGAGGAGGCAAGCTGGAGTGCCTTGATGGATCAGGTGTTATAGAAACAGTCAGATGAAGATGGTAATATGGTAGAGAAGCAGATTACAGAGACTGAAAGCATAGTGGCATGTTTGGATGATGGAGTAATCAGTTTTAAGAATATGGGTTTATCAACTGGTTACTGTGGATGACAGAAAGAAGCAAAGAAAAAAGATGCAAGTGTGGTAAGTCAAGGAACAATAAGCAATGTACAAAGTGAAAAGAGGTGTTTGACAGAGCAGAAGAGCTGAAGCTTCAGGAAAAAAAGGGCTTGTGGTTACTAGCAACAGATATAACATTATATACAATATTGTATTGTATTACCATCATAAGAACTTTGATATATTTGGGGTCAGAAGACTTTTGATAAGTAACTTTGGAAACATTTTAGGTGCAGAAAAAGTTCGTGTCACCTTGAAAAGATGTTAACTTGCAGAACTTTGGTTCACATTTAAGAATAAAGTTGACTATGCAATTCAGAACTTCAGAAATGAAGGAATTTAAACTTTCAGCCTTTCTTTCTGAAAAAAAAAAACATGATAAAGTACATAACATAAAGAAAATAAATGATAACAGAAATATATGGACAGGGAGATGCAAAGTGTTGCTTATACTGAATATGCATGATGGAAAATGACATCACATTTTAAATAACATAATATTGAATGGGAAAAATATAGCTGTTAGTTATTAAGACCAAACAAAGGCCTGTGTATTTTGTGAGAATGAAAAACATTTGGCTTAGGAATGTACAAAAAGAAGATGTGGGCAATGTGGGAGCAAGGCCATACTGTTAGGAACTGTAAACCATTATTGTAGGAAATGTAACAAGTCTGGACATTTCTGTTTTGAATGTCCAGTAAAGGAAAAGTAAAGTGTACATGAAAAAGGCATTTTGAGGGATAATATATAGAAAACAATATTCAGGAAGAAACTGACAGACGTGACTCAAAGTGAAGAAAACCAGTAAAGGGAAGGTTGTAATGGTAGAATAATTCAGATACAAACACATGATAAGTATGACTGTTTTGTTTGTAATTAAAGAAAAGGACGATGGTGACTCATAAACAAGAAAGATTAAGAGCAGATAAAGTTAATTTATTGGGAGAGGATGAGAAGAATAGGAAAGAGATACAAAAAAATGGAAATGGTTATTAAGAAAGTTGAAGTAAACATATTGGATACAATGATTATGACACCAGAAAGGGGTGATGATATGTGACTTGATAAAAATGAAAATTGTGTGAGGGTAGCAGCAACACACACACAACTATATATATATATATATATATATATATATATATATATATATATCTATGGGTTCACTTTAGATTATCGAATTTCTGAAAACTCGAAACCCATATGGTTGAGACCATATGATCGACTTTTCGGAAACTCAAAATTCTAAAGTGAATGGAAAAAAAAAACATAAAAACAATGTTTCTGCAGGAGGACAAGCCCCCCTGCACCCCCCTACTTAGATATACCAACTCTGAGATTGCACTACAGCGAGGACATGAGAAACCTCCAGTTCTGTGCTTCTGCATACAGCGCAGAATGGGAGATTTCCCTTTTCTTTGCTGTAGTGCGATCTCGGAGTTGGTATATTTAAGTAGGGGGGGGGTGTCACTGCAGAAACATTGTTTTTATGTTTTGTTTCATTTTTTTCATTCACTTTAGAGTTTCGCGTTTCCAAAAACTCGATCATATGGTTTCGACCATATGGGTTTCAAGTTTTCGGGAATTCAATAATCTAAAGGGAATCCATAGATATATATACAGTGGATATAAAAAGTGTACAGACCCCTGTTAAAATGCCAAGTTTTTGTGATCTAAAAAAAATGAGACCACAGTAAATCATTTCAAAACTTTTCCCACATTTAATGTAACCTATAACCTGTACAAATCAATTGAAAAATAAACAAATCTGTTAGGGAAATATATATTAAAAATAAAAAAATGTACAATATGCTGGTTGCATAAGTGTGCATGCCCTTAAACTAGTACTTTGTTGAAGCACCTTTTGATTTAGTTACAGCCTTCAGTCTTCTTGGGTACACACCTGCCATCAATTAAAGAGACTCTGGTTAACTCCAAATTAAGTTCAGGTGTCCTAGTAGGATTTTACTGACATTTACTCAGTTACCTGCTACAGCAAAAGCCGTGGTTCACAGAGAACTTTCAAAGCATCAAAGGGATCTCATTTTTGAAAGGGATCAGTCAGGTGAAGGGTACAAAAACTTTTCCACAGCATTGGATATACCATGGAACACAGTGAAGACAGTCATCAAAGAGTGGAGAAAATATGCGACAACAGTAACGTTGCAAAGAACTGGACATCCCTCCAAAACTGATGAAAGGACAGGACAAAAACTAGTCAGAGAGGCTGCCAAGAGACCTACAGCAACACTGAAGAACTGCAGGAATTTCTGGCAAATACTGGTTGTGTACTACATGTGACAACAATCTCCCATATTCTCCATATGTCTGGGCTATAGGGTAGGGTTGAAAGATGGAAGCCTTTTCTTACACAGAAAAACATCCAGGCCCGGCTAAAATTTGCAAAACAATACATTGTGTCCCAAAAGCATGTGGGAAAATGTGTTATGGTCTGATGAGACCAAGGTTGAACTTTTGGGCCATAATTCCAAAAGGCATGTTTGGTGGAAAAACAACACTTTGCATCACCAAAAGAACACCATCCCCAGAGTGAAGCATGGTGGTGACAGTATCATGCTTTGGGGTTGCTTTTCTTCAGCTGGAACTGGGGCTTTAGTCAGGGTCAATGGACTTATGAACAGTTCCAAATACCAGTCACTTTTGGCCAAGAACCTTCTGGCATCTGCTAGAAAGCTGAAGATGAAGAGGAATTTCACCTTTCAAGATGAAAGTAACCCCAAGCATACATCCAAATCAACAAAAGAATGGCTTCACCAGAAGAAAATTAAGGTTTTGGAATGACCCAGCCAGGGCCAAGACATAAATCCAATAGAAAATCTGTGGGGTGACCTGAAAAGGGCTGTGCACAAGAGATGCCCTCACAATCTGAGAGATTTGGAGTGCTTTTGCAAGGAATAGTGGGCAAATATTGCCAAGTCAAGATGTGCCATGCTGAAAGACTCCTACCCAAGAAGACTGAATGCTGTAATTAAATCAAAAGGTGCTTCAACAAAGTATTAGTTTAAGGGTATGCACACTTATGCAACCAGCTTATTGTACATTTTTTCCCCTAATAGAGTTGTTTGTTTTTCAAATGAATTGTATAGATTATAGGTCACATTATAGGTAGGAAAAGTTTTGAAATGATTTATTATGGTCTCATTTTTTTATATCACAAAAACCTGGCATTTTAAGAGGGGTGTGTACACTTTTTATATCCACTGTACATGTTCAGCAGTTGAAGCAGAGGTTTAAGACTGTGAGCTGTACTTCCTGTGGTACAGGGTTTTGGTCCCTCAGCCCTCATTTGCCTACTCTGAGATCATGAGCAAATCACTTAACCAGATGTTCCAATAAAATGTACTGCATGTCTGGTTGGCCTAGCTGATTGACAAATGCATATTTTTATTCTTCTGATTATTATAATATGTGTATATAAGCATGTTAGAAATGAAAACAATTTTTGAAGGACTGAAACAATATGCACTAATAAACCGACCAGTAGTAATGACTGGGGACATTAACTATGTGAGAAGAAAAGAAAAGGGAAAAATAACACAAGATGTAAAGTGAAAAAAGTGATGGAATATCAAAACATGAAGCTAGGAATAACTAGAGAGTGAATGTGCAAAATGGGAATTTTTAAAACAGGTGGCATGAAGGAAATGGCAGGCAGGGTAGAAGGAGTAGATGTCTCAGATCATAGAGTAATATCAACTGTGTTAGGTGATGTTGAACAAATAATAAAAGAAGGAAAAAGAATAAAACTGTTAACATGATGTAAATAAAAAGAAAGAAATGAAAATGGAAGGTAATAGACTATGGAAGAAATATTTGACAATGAGAGTATTTTGTGAAATTAGACAACTAATTGGTAGTATTTAAATAGAAATATAAAAATACTTTTTTGGAAATAGAAAGATAAAAAATAAGTAAATCAGAATATGAAAACATGGTGAATAAGCTTTGAGAAAAGAATGCAAGAAGGAAGTAATAGACTAAGAAATATTTAAGAAATTGTACGGGAAAGAATAAAGACGAAACTAAGGCAATATTGTATAGGCAGAAACATTTTTAATGGGAAATAAGGAAGACGTTTCGCCTTTTTAAGGAAAAGATGAGAAAAGAAGGGAGGCTAAAAGTGATGGAATGATAGATGAAAATGAAGTAATAAAATGTAAAAAAGAAGAAATTATGGAGATAGTAGAAAATATTTTAGGAACAATGTAAATGAAGGAAGACATTGAAAGTGGGAGGAGGAAAGTAAAGAAAATTTCAGATAGAGCAAATTAATGTGTGTATGTCTTTTGGCTTATCCCGGTTAGGGGTTGCCACAGCGGAATTCTGGTCCACTAATGATTAACAGTTGATTTTTATGGTGCCAAGTTGCCCATTTTTGTTGTTTATGGTGACAGCCCGATGCCCAGATAGAGCAAATTATTAATTAGAAGAAAAGAACTGAATTGAAAGAATTGGAATTGGCTTTAAAGGAAGGGAAGGAATAACCAGTACCAGGCTTGGAGGGGTTAAGTTATGGATATTATAAAATGATAAGTGTAAGACGGAAAAATAAGTATTTGTAGAAATACTGAATGAATGGCTAGAGGAAGGGACAGAAGATAAAATGATGTTTGCTGGGGTAATTACATTTATATGGAAGACAGAAGACTAAACATCATTAGAATTAGAGGTCTGTAATACTAGGGAGTAGTAATTCTTGAATCTTTCTGAAAATAATTAAAAAAAGAATGTGAACTGTTTTGGAAGTAGCGATAGGGGAAGGAATATATGGAGTAAATAGAAAACAAGTGAATGAAAGGCTAGTAATAGTAAATGAAGTAATATATGTTATTTTATGTGAGCATAAAAATGCAAGGTTGGTTGCATGTAATATAGCTAAAGCATTTACTCAGTAAGTCATAAGGCAATGTGTGATATTTTAGGGAATCATGGGATTGGGAGAAAAATAATAAAACTATTAAGGAAGTGTTATAGGATGTCTTAGGTGAAGGTTATAGTAAACAGTTTGTTATGAAAGAAAATGAAGATTGAAAAAGATGTGGGGTGCAATAATGCAAACATGTATTGGTGAAATGAGAGAAGTTGGAATGGAAATGGAAAAGACATTATAATACCTTTGCGTTTTATATGTAGATGATTGAGTTATTGCATCAAAAATATAGTATGGATGGGGAAACAGTAGAAAGGATGGAAAGGGGTTAAGTAGAGCAGGATTAAGGTTAAACTGGTCAAAAATTAAAGGGTCTGGTGAAATAAAGAAGATAATTAGAATACATTTAGCTAGAAATTAGATAAACATATTAGGAATCAGGTTTTTTAAAATCAGGAAAGGATTCATAATTACAGTGCTAAAGGATTATTCTTCCATGGAAAATGCATGGATGTGATTGGCTGAAGACCAACCTCAGCAAACATGGTTTCAACTCTTTTTTGCAGGAGGGAATAATAATATCTTAACAAACATCTGAAAAATCTTTCATTTTAAGATTCAAACTTTCCATAATAATTTCTTCTGAGATATTAAGTTTTGTAATCATTAAAAATAGACGATAAAAGAAAAACACAATTCTACTTTTTTTATCGGAAGTGTCATTCTACAGACGAGTGACATCTCCAGGTGTTTCTGCAGTTACACCCTACTGTTCCTCTAGGCGTCAAATATTGCCTGTTCATATTTGCATTAATAATTCCTAAACCATGTTACATACAAGGTATCAGAAAATTTTATCTTGAAGCATACATGATAGCAAACACAATTGTATTGATATATGACCTCTGTCAATGGGTATTTGTTAAAAATGTAAGGTGATAACTTCATTTTTTTAAATGCTGAAGCCACGCCCACTAGGAGTTAAAGGTACACACTCAAAAGAGCTCGACTGGAGGGAATGAGATAAACTATCTTTTTGGTATACTGCAAGCATTCAGAACTATTTAATAACCAACAGTAGTTTAGAAAGCAATTCATTGTCTTTTGTTTATTATCTAATTTGTATTCTTTGACATCTTAGCATATGATTTAAAATATTATCATTATTAAATAGGAAGAAATAACTTGGATATTTCTTAACATTTTCAGACCTCCTGCAGTATCACAAAAGTGCTTGTGATGCCAGGTTGTTTTAATATGGTTTTCATGAAAACGGCTTGAAAATGAGCAGTCCATCAGTTACAATTCACATAAAAATGCTTACAAGTGAATCCAAGCCACAACTACATTACACATCAATCCCTCAAACCCCGCAAAAACACTAAAAAAAACAATTTCAAAGTATTTTAACCACTAAAAAGTCATTGTATTTAAAGAAAAAGCATTTAATGATTCAGTAAGCACTATTTGTATGAGATGTTTAATATAAAGCAGACTGTCATTTTGTAAAGGAGACATAGCATATAAACTTGCATTAAAAGAATGACAGTTGTGTGTGATCCAGTTTTAACTTGTAAATGTATGAATGCTACTCTAATTATTTGATATCATTCCAGTAATAACTTTTATATATGTAAAAATCTATATTTTTGTACTTTGTTTATGACATAGTATGTCTTTCTGGGTGCTATTGCCTGTCAAGTATACTATCAGTAGCACGCTACTGGACCATTTTTAAGAACCCAGAATATAAATTAACATGCCTCTTTAGTGCCGTTTGTTGCATCTTGTATTATATTTAATAGTACATTACTCAACTATGCCAAGATATCAGAAAGGGTGCCACCTAACATAACTTTCATCATAATAATGATTAATTTTTAATAAAATGAATAGTTTAACCTTTTAAACTTTAAATGAAAACAAGTGGCTTTAACTTCATATATAGCTTAAAGACTCACACTCTAACATTATAAAAAGAGAACTAGTAACCATCTGAAGTAGGGAAATAAAGAAATAAATGATTTACCTTGTAAAAAATAATATTCAACACCCGTATATAAGTATTCAATCACTTCTTTTAATTATTACAAA
Source organism: Protopterus annectens (assembly GCF_019279795.1). Classification (NCBI taxonomy): domain Eukaryota; kingdom Metazoa; phylum Chordata; order Ceratodontiformes; family Protopteridae; genus Protopterus; species Protopterus annectens. The sequence goes on along the minus strand of NC_056730.1, from coordinate 831,378,188 downwards.
TTCATAATCATGAAATACATTGATTTTCACTTGTCCTTCAGTTTTTTTACTGTTTTTTGTCTTTTATTAACCAACCATCTCTTGTTGCATTTCTCTCTCAAAGAAGTTGTTAGATTCAAGTCCATTTCTTCTATTTTTTTCTAGGATTTTATTTTTCTGTTTAAAGTGTATTGCATTTTACTAGGTGTCAAAAATCTTCTTTCCTTCTGGTAGGTGAATCTTTATTTTGCTGGAAACAAGATTTCTGCTTTAATATTACTTTTCTTTAAACTTTTAACAAGTGGCACACATGCTTTTCTCTTTGATATCATTAATTTTGAATAGTCATTGTCAAATATTGCAATATGTTCTTTAATTTTAACTGGATAATTAGTCCATATAGCTTTAAAGACTAAATACTTATCTTGACTTGAGAAAAATCTTATGATCACTGACCTTGGTGAAGGTGTTTTTTTTTTTTTTAAAGATGAGTTGAAAACTGATCTATGTGCAGGTTCAAAGATTTAGGTAGCCAGATATTAAGGAATTAAATCATACTGTCTCCCTCTTCTTTTTCAGGAATTCAATAAATCCCGACATTATTCCTTCTAGATTTTTTTTCTCTAAGTCTTCTATTTTGTTTCCCCATAATAAGTTATTTTCTTTCAGGAGAACTTCAGTGTTATTTTCATTTTCAAGTAATCTTCCATCAAAATCAGACATTGCCTCTTCTATACTTGATATTTGTGATGATTGTTGTTTAAGAGATTCACTCAGCACTTCAACTTGCTTTTATATTCCTCTTTAAAATTGTCCATTTTGCTTTCTAATTTATCTATCTTTACAGATAACTCATTGATGTTACTTACTATAGCCTGTATGTCTTTTTTCATTGTACTGTCCTGCACACTGAGCTTAGAGTGGCTCATTATAAGACAACTAGTTCTTTTGAGTTTTCTTGACAAGAAAAAGGAATTAAAAGAGTTTTGAACTTGTTATCATTTGTAGTAAATCTTTCAACAGATGTCCAACTATAAATCCATTAAGTTTTGAAATGTCCTATTTGAGTTCTTTTAGTAAAAGTCCTATCAGAGATGTTAAGATGAAGCAGAGCTAAAACACAGTGCTGTTAACTGCTCACCATCTAGGCCACACCCCTCTATTAAAGGCATTGTCGATGGTGTTCATGTCATAAGCTGATATTGAATATACTGTAAAACAAATTCTGTAGAAATGTTCACAGTGTACTTAAAAAAAAGGACATGGCATGATAAACTCTGTTCTGTTTGATATAGGCGTATGCACTCCAGGGTTCTATACTCCATTTATTTCACTAAACTCCCACAGATACATACACATGTGCTCTTTCTACTCAGTTTACCCACTAGGACTAATACCTTGATGACTGGTCAAGCCAACTAGGCACTCTGATTGGCATGTCCCTAGACTCCCACTTATCAAACTGAAGTTACAAACTACCTAACACAATGAAGAGAGAAAAATATAGATAAGCAGTAAGACCAATCAGTAAGCATGAGTCAGCTCTACAAAGATTGGGAAACACCAATAACTAACCTCTTATCACAAAAGGTATCTAATTTATCACTTAGGATAGCCAAGTACATGCAGGGTTACAAACTCCAACCAATCACCAGGTGCTGGTGTCCCACACCTAAATATTTTATGAAAGCTTACTTAAGCCTTTGGATCTGAAGAAAGTCTTAATAAGATAAAAGTAATTAACATACATTTTCAATAAAACATTGTCTCTTTTTTTCTTCAAAAAGTCTGAAAGCCTGTAGTGATTATTTAAAGTTAATGTCTCTTGATATGGATTAGAAAGAGAATTATTTATTCTAAGCAAAAGGATTTTTAACAACCTGTCATAACTCTACAGAGGATTTCCATTAAGTCTTAATTATATTTTCTACCATTTATCTCAAATTTGCTTTAAAAACATAATAGCCATTATCAGAATGTCTGGTATCTCCATATAATCTGTTTAGATCATTCACCTTAAGTTTTAGTATTAACTAGCAGAACCATTATATCTAAATATTTTAAGGATACATTTTTTAATGGGAAAACTAATAGAATGTACCTCCCAGTTTTAGTCAGACAATGATAATACAAGTATCATCTTTCAAATAATATGGCCTTCATTTAAAATCGATGTAGTAGTGGAAATGAAATATATAATGGTATCAAGTAAATGAATAAAGAATTGTAGATGCAAGTTTATGAACATCAGCTATTTATTTATTTATTTTTATTTATTGCTTTTGCTGACCAGGTTAGCCTATCTGGGCAGAAGCCCCTTTTCAGAGTAGACCCAGAGAGAAAATCTCCAGGCAGAGACATAAACAAATATTTACAGATGACAGTTAATATAGAGAATTCAAAGCTCAGTACTCAGACATTACAGTAAAACTACACATCTATATATCAGTACAATAGTATATAAGTCGTATGAGGGTACATATCTACATGTACAGCTATACTTAAGCCATTTTTCAAATAAGAGTAGCTCACTAGAGTAAGGTGCTATATACCTAGAGAATAGCAGTGGCCATTTATCATACAATACACAGCACATATAAACATATTTTAAGTGAGTATTCATTTTTGTAGTTCAGCAGGGGTGAAGAGAGAGACAGGATCAGATATAGCTCAGTAAGTTATGATACCGATAGAAGTATTATGATGCATAGAGACTGGATCGATGAGGAATGGGTGAGGAGGAGTACTATGGATGATGGAAACTATTTCAGTAGAGGACAAGGGAAGAAGAAGTAGAAGAGGAAGAGGGAGAGGGTGAAGGTGAGGGCGGGTTAGAGAAAGGAAAGATAGCTATGGCTGCACAACTGGATAGGAAATGTTGGCTAAGAAAGAGGAGATGGGAAAAGTGAATTGCATGTTGAAGTTATAAAATTAAACTGGAGTGGAGTATGGGCATTGCTGGTGTCTGATGGGTGGACCCTTAAGCTTGGTTAGAATGTTTGTAGTTTGTCAGTATGCTTTGGATGGATTGATAATTTATTCCAGCAATTTAATATGTAGTTGTGTTAAAGGTTATTTCCAGCTGTATTATTAGATTTGGTGGTGAGCAGCATCGATTTTTTAATGGAGCATAGTGCACAAGGTGATGTATACAGCTGTAACATATTACTTAAAGAGAGACATTTTTCAGGGTTAAGGATGAGTGTGAGTAATGACTGATTCCTGTTCCTATGCTTCATTATATTAACTAGAAGAAATTCTCTTTGAAATGATTGAAATTAAGGAAGGACTTATATATATATATATATATATATATATATATATATATATATATATATACACACACATATGGGTCCTCTTCATATGATCAAACTTTCAAAAGTTCGACTTTCATATGTCCAAGGCCATATGATCGAACTTATGAAAGTTTGAACGTTTATAATGGAGATCTCCATATAATGTGGAATGGGGAAGATTTCCCTTTTCCACATTGTAGTGTGATCACAAAGTTGGTATATATAAATAGCAGGGGGTGTATGGTCTTGGCCATATGAAAGTCAAACTTTTGAATGTTTGATCATCTGAAGTAGACCCATATATATATATATATATATATATATATATATATATATATATATATATATATATATATATATATATATATATATATATATATATATATATATATATATATATATATATACAAATAATAGCTTGAAAACACTGGCAAAGAAAATTATTAAAATAACAAAAATACTTCCAAAGGCATATGTAAAACATAAATAAAACTAGGTATAAGTTTTACAGATGCCTTCAGAAGTTTTTTTGTTATTGTGTTTTATATACATATACACACATATATATATATATATATATATATATATATATATATATATATATATATATATATATATATACACATATATATATATAGGTCTATATTTCCACGTCAAACTAAAACAAGTTTAAATGTTGTAGTATCAAACCCCAAAGTCCGAATGTTGAAAATAGTGAAGCCACGGCACATCAACTTTTTTCCCAGGGGAAAAAAAAATCAGTGGGCCATTTCCGGGGCTTTGCTATTTCCTCCACTGTGGTGCAGATCTCAGAGTTGGTATTTTTAAGTAGGGGGTTGTGGGGGTACAGGCGCATGTGTGTGTGTGTGTGTGTGTGTGTGTGTGTGTGTGTGTGTGTGTGTGTGTGTGTGTGTGTGTGTGTGTGTGTGTGCAGCCTGTTTATTCAGATTTCAAGACAGAAATGTAATATAATAAATACAGCTATATTAATGATGATGCAACGGGGTGTAATTTATGGATCAATTTAAAAATAAAATCACATATAAAATAATTTAGCATTAAAATACAGCAAGAGGGCAGATCAGACCTATATTCTGATGAAATCACAAAGGTAGCACACAATATCAATAATTATTTAGTTAGGAAAACTGTAATGAACACATGTAATATATACTGGTTGCATTAACTTCAGTTTGAAGACTTGTACAACACAACCTAGAGACCTTACTTCTGAGGGCACTGAAAGAGAAGTTAATAAATTAAACCTTAATAAGGACTCAGGACTGCATAAGACATTCTAGAATGAACTAGTTCCACTGATGTTATAGAATATAAATTTATACTCAAATTTCTGACTAGAATCCAGTCTCCTTAGAAAACTTTCAAAACTGGTTCTTATGGTTAACAATGCTTTAACTGCATCATTTTCAAGGGTCTATATTATATCCTTGAATGCTTAAAAAAGTGAACGCTGATTGATCGAACTTATTTTGGTGAAACTGCAAAATATCGAAGCAGCAGAAACTCGAATTTTTTCCTAGGGAAAGAATTCGGTTGTCTGTTTCTGTTGCTTCGGTATTTTCAGAGTTATGGTGGAAAGGTACCGGTCTGATTCAAGTAAGTGCGCAATTGTGTGGATGTTAGTGTTAGGGTGATTTAGGTGAGTTAGGGTTAGGGCTTGGGTTAGGTGTGTGTGTGATTGAGTGGACATGAGGGTTAGGGTGGACTTAAGTGAGTTAGGGTTAGGGAGCGGGTGAGGTGAGTGTGCGATAGTGACGGACCTTAGGGTTAGGGTTTGGGTTAAGGTAAGTGGGTAGTTAGTGGTGTGTGCATAGTTTAGTGTAGGGTTAGGTATCAGATTTTAGGTGTATGTGTGTGGATTTCTGTTTGTTTGGTGTGCTTGTGTTGTGTGTATGTGTTTTGGATCAGCAATTTTTTTCCCTGGGAAAAAAATCGCTGATCTGACAGTTCGAGATTGTAAGCTTTCACTTAAATTAGGTCGATCAATCAGCGTTCGCTTTTTTAAGCATTCGATGATATAATATAGACCCATTTTCAAGCAGTTTCAGTATTAAATGGCAAGTACAAAATTATACCAATCTTGTTTAATAAATTTATCTTTAGAATTATTCCATTTCTAATTACCAGTATGGCTTTTTCTCAGGAAGTCATCTAGCCAAATTAAATTAATACTTGCAATCTGCTTTAACAAACGTGTTTGCTAACAAGGTTCAAAGCAGTGAACTGCCTCTTTCAGTGACAGATGCCCATAAGGTGATTTAGTACAGAAATATAAGGCATTTATATGTCATTCATTATTATATAGAACTTAGGAAGCATTTCATTGTCTAAACTATCAAATGAAGCTGATGCTGTGTTAGCAACATGCAAAGAATAATGAGTAATTCAACAAAGTGCCACATGGAAGATCCCCTGGTATGTGTGACTGACATGTTTTTCCAGACATATCATTTGTAGCACAAAAAAGTTTAATTTACTTTGCTGAAGACTGTGGAAAAATTGAAAACCCCATTTGGAGCTTACTAGTATTTCATTACAATGCAATGGCAATATGATGTCACTAAAAGTAAAGTAGGGACCCTTAATGAGTTTCTCCTTCAGTTTTCATGTCCATCTAAACTTCCATAGCAATAGCACTGCAACAGATTTAGTATTCCATGTGGGCAGGAGATCAGTCGGCTGCACTCCGACATATAATGTCATTGCAAAAAATTATATATAAAATAAAAGCCATACCATACACAGCATGGAAGTCAGACATGCAATCTCTGCAGCTGTAATGTACTGCACAAATAAATGTGCTGACACTGTACTGTTTCTGGGTCAATAAGCATTACTCATTAATCAGAGCAAGTCACTGCTGCAGCATTAGCTTTCTTGGTGTGTTTTATCTTCATGTGGAAATATTGTTTTAGTAGATATGGTGGTGGTATTACATCTGGTAGCCATACCACCATATTCTTACAACCAAAATTGATTTGTAGGAGAAGGCCATGGTTTCAAATACTTGCTGCATACATTCACCTCTTATCAATGGGTATAGGTATATGGAGATAACATCTACTTGTGCCATTTCCTTAAGGCAACTCATATAAGTAATACATCATTTTTATCCACCTGAGTTTAATTCATTTGGATGCCATTTTTATCCATGTATGGAAAGAAAGCTGAATCACTATCTCTAGCTGCCACACCACTCATGATAACTATTTCTTCTTTCCCACTAGCTAACAAGAGCTCCACCTCTTTTCTGTCTTCTTCCATAAAAGTAATATTATCTGATAGTAGTAGTGCTGCTTTCCAGGGCAGGCCTAGCTGCGCTCCTTTGGGATACCACTCTCTAGACTCTTATTTTTCTTTCTGGTCTGCATTCTGAATGCTTTCATGGAAGACCACCAATGGGATTCTGTAGTGTTCTTGTGTGGGATTTAGAGTTTTTAATTACTACACCACCCTCCCCATGCTGTGACTGCCTTTGCAAAACCTAGAGGCAGCTTGGAAGAGTAAAATGCAATTTGTTATAGATGTCTTTTTTTCTTACACTCTTACACTCTCACTCACATATATTTCATGTGTCTTTTTTATTAGTTTACTATTACTTCATTTCCACAGCATTTTTGTTTGTGACTTTGGATAAATATTAATAATGTTTGTACTTTTTTGTAAAAACTTTTTATTTTGTTTTCATAACAATGAATAAACACATTAATTAAAAACAAACAAATAACTATTAACATACATCCACAGCTCATTAATACATCAAAGTTATACAAATCTACAACAATAAATATTTTTCAAGCAATTCTTTAAGTTTAAGTCAAGACTTATAAGAATGTGTAATATTAGAGGTCCTCATCTTTATAGTATGCAATTCATTACAGCAAACATTTTTTACCATGATAGTTAATTCAGCACTAAAGGGGTAGCTTTACTTTTCTAGATTTTAGTTATTGTTTTTGTAGCTATTGCTAGAATAGACCATAGAAGAGGCACTTGAGCTTTTGAAATTATCTCAGGAATTGCAGCATTAAATAAAACCAAAGATTTTGAAGTATTACATCTATCCGAGAATAGGGCTGGAGTGAAGTTATTAATTTCTTTCCAAAAGGGGGGGGGGTGACCTCACATTCATATACCATATGCATCCAATCTGCTATTATTTCAGAATCACATGTTCACCATTTAATTCTATTTGATTTACACATAATTGTAGTTTTTAGGAGTAACAAAAGCTCTGTGTAAGAATTTCCAAGTGAAAAAATTCCAATATAATGAGGGTGTAGTATTACATGTAGACTTTAATAGTATTTTCTTGTTTTCTTTAGTGAAGTGTTTGTTATTAATTATTGAGGAATAAGTCCAATTAGAGTTATCTAAATGTGTATGATCTAACCTAAGAATTGTATTAATTTGTGACAAGTATGATTTATTTTCCATTGCATTATTGTTAATATTTGATAAGAAATCCAAAATTATGGGAAATTATTTCTTATCTAGATTAAATATCATATTTATCTTTGTGTTTACAAAATTTCTAAATACTTGTAATGATAACCAGTTCTTAGAATCATGATTTGTACCCCTACCTTTTCTTTTCTATATACTATATGTACCATTAATACTTAATACTCTTTTTCTTTCATTTCATTTTAATTGAAATCTAAGTTTCTAAGCATATATGCAATTATGCATAAATAAAATATGAAAATATGAAATCAATGTTTTAATGTAGAGTTATATTGGAAAAAAGAAAGAATATTATTTATATAGGGAATTTGAGTAAATAAATATTTCCATTTAGACAAAAATATTTTAATAGCCAGAAAAGACTATTAGGGACTATTTGCTTATTGACTGTATTTTATTTATATTTTTTTGATATTTTTTTTGATGCATTTTTTTCATTTTTTTTCATTTTTGAGTGATTTGGACAATTTTTTTCCACAATGCAGCATACAGTACAATTGCTAAAGTAGCATACAGTTGGATATCAGGGAAACGTATTCCACCATTATCCCAATATTTTCTGTGCCAATTAAAATAAACTCTTGGTTTATTGGGATGCCTTCTTCTTCATTTTTCTTTTTTATTTCTCTTATCTTTGAACAGTACTAAAGACATACTTTTGTAATAATATTTTAGGAGAAATAATATTTATTATTCTTCTTACTAATTTATATTTATTCCATAGTAAATATTAATTTAATTTTTTTTAAAAATTAGTGAAAATTTTAAAATTTTATCAACAACCTGATGAAAATAATATTAGACATAATAGTTATGTAATAGGACATAATATATATTTTTAGTTATTATATTATAGTAGTTAATTTCTTTTTATTTAATTTTAATTTAATTCTCTTTTAATTTTTTAATTATTAATTTTATTTAAGTTTGAGATTTCTTCAAACTATCTCATATGTCATTCTTCTTTTCCTGTGTTTGGTTTCTTAGTAAATATTGTCTCTATTGTTGTTAAAGAGAAATCATCTTAGTTTTTGATTCCATTTTATTTTTATTAATTTATTAATATTATTAATACTAATACTAATATCAATACAAAAATTAAAGGGTAATAAAAAAATTAATATGTTTTTTTGTTTTGTTTAATTTATAATTTAAAAGAATAAAGGAATTACAAAGTAATTTTAACGATTTTAGAAAGAGTTATTAAAATTAATTTGTAATCACAAGAGTAGAATATATACTTTTTACTTAGCTAAACAGACAAGGCCAACTGAATGACAGACAAGGCCAACTGAAATCCTGACTAATGATAGAAAGTTTTTTTTTATTTTTATTTGCATGTCTATTAGTGTATTTATTCTTAATTTATTATCTTGTACTTGTCTATTTAAAAAAACCCTGTTTGATCATTTTTAATTAGTTTAGATATTAGTAAATTAATTCTCTTGGCTAAAATGGACATGAACATCTAAATGTGAAATGGGTATGTATAATGAGCACTTTGTAGGATCCTTATCTTGTTTAAAAATAAGTGATATATTGGACTATTTGCCATGATGGGGGAACTTCAGCAGCTGTTTTTTTATTTCTCTATATACCTATCTAATATTTCAACAGTGTCATCTGGTAGTATTTTATATAACTCTGGTTTAAGACCATCTAAGCCCAGTGCCTTAACATTTTAATTTTTTTTATTTGGTCTTTTATTTCCAGTAAAGTGAATGGTTTATTATTTTTGTTATTTGTTTACTTATTGATTTATTTTTTTATATTTCCCTTTGAAAAGTTTCAACTATTTCATCATTATCTAAATTATTTTTTTATTTTTATTCATATTTGAAAAAATATTCTAAAGTTCTCAAGAATTCCTTTAATATCTGTTATTCTTTCTTTTTATTATTTATATGTGTTATAACTTCTTTGGTATTTAGTTTATTCATTTTCTTTGATCTAATAGCAAATTTATGTCATCTTAACGGGTTTAGTCAATATGCCTGAAGCTTTCGTTTTTCTAGGTTTATTGAAATTAATGATTTATAATTTCAGTGTACTTTGTATTTAAGTTTTTAAGTTCTGGCAGACTGATAGTATTATTTGGTTTTAGAGTTAACTTTGATTTATCTATTTTGGCCTGTAGTGCATTCAATTCTTTGTCCCATTCTCTTGTTTTACTAATGTACCTACTTGTAACTCTTCCATTTAGTAGGCCTTTAGTGAATCCTACAGGAAAATGTCAGATATTTCAACACTCATGTTTATTTCTAGGAATTTTTTGATCTCTTTAACACACCATTCCTGAAATCCTTTCTTTTTCTTAACAATGTATGCTGATAATCTCCTATGGTATACTACATTGTCAATTTTTAATATAATAGTGAATAGTATAACATTGTGATCTGATACTGGACATGATACTGATGAAACTACTCTATTAAGCGATAATAGATAGTTTGTGACAAAAAATGTTGTCAATATTTGTTTGATTTCCATATCCATATGAAAAATGGGTAAATTAAAGTGGATTTATTTTTCTTAATTCATGTATATCTTTTAAGTTTTTTAGATTTACAAAATTTGATAAATGTTTGGCTGTAGATGTGATTCCCAGTTTCCTATCTGCAGTAGTGTCTTTGTCTGATAAAATACAATTAAAATCAAAAGCCATAATGACTTCACCTTTCATGTAATAGGCTATAATGTCTAAATATTTTTTTTTCATTTTTAGCTCTGACCCCTGGAATTTAATAAAAGTTTACTAATGTATATAGTTTTCTATTCCACACAGTTATGAAAATGCTTAACATACCATTTTTATCAATATAAGTATGTTTTACTTTAGGCATTACTGATGAGGTCTTCCCTAGAATGAGGGTGTCTTTTATTTTAGCTCAAAAAAAACAGAAACTGCAAAAATCAAATAATTATTTAATGATAGTTTATTTCTATCCTTATTAAGTAAATGTGTTTCCTGTAGCAATAGTATCTGGGCTTTATGTAACTGCAAGTATTTGAGCAACCCCCCCCCCTCTTTACTGGGTTATTTAATCCATTAATGTTAATAGATATACATTTTAAATCAGGCATTTATATAAGATAAAGAAAACAGATATAATAAAATCACATTCGTGTACAGAACTTATTATATAATTTATAAATAACAATATGACATTTTCAGCTATGGACAAGACATTTGAAACAAACCAAAAATTAACTAATAACATAACCCTATAACTTTCTACCAATGAATAACACATTCCTAGTTTACTGAAAAAAATCAAACAAACTACCTCTCAACCTCCACATTAGACTAACAATGCTTAGTTCATGCAGCTCATATTTGTAGTATATATCATCTTAAAATAGCCCATCATTAAGTTACTATGAATGAGAAAAGTTAAAAAGCTGCTTTGATTCTTTCTTTATAACTCAGCTAAACTGATTATCTCAATTATCATATTTCCATTTAACCTCTCATTATCTCCCTAATCTACTTTAGGTAGGAAGTCAGTTACTATGTTCATATTTATTAATTTATAGGTCAGTTGATTCCATATTTTTTCTATTTTATTTACTATGTGTAAAGCTGTTGACATAACAATGTTCTAGCTATATACATATATACTTATTCTGATCTCTTTCTATTTTTGTTTATATATCTTATACTATTGCTATATTCCTAAATTCTATAATTCAGTTATAATCCGAGTATAGAGTGCTTTTTAATAGAACAGTTATATTTCCCATATATATATATGATAATCTTTAATCTAGTTCTACTGTTAGAATCAGTCCTAGTTCTTCTTTATATGCTATATCTAAGAGCATTTGAATAAACATCTGAAAAAATCTTCCCTTTAAGATTCAAACTTTCCAAAATAAATTCTCTTGAGATTTTAAATTTAGTTATCATTAAAAGAAACAATAATAAATAAATGCAATTTTAAAATTTTATTAGAAGTATCTTTCTGCCAGCTAGTATATAGTCTAACTTTTTGCTATACTGCAAGCATTCAAAACTATTGGATAATTGTTAGTGGTTTTAAAATACAATTTACTGTCTTTTACTTGTTATCTAGCATGTGTTCATTGCTGTCTTAGCATTTGATTCATACCAGTATGTTTATTGATCTAGTATGTATTGTTTTAAGCTATATTATCAACTTTCACAGTCAAACCACTCTGTAATTCACATTTTGGCATTCCAATGCATCACTTCTAGTTTAGGCAGTGAGTTGAAAGGGCAGCTTTCATTTTTAGACAGGAAGAACTGGACATCTTATAGAATTTTCAAAGCTCTCAAAGTCTCACAAAAGTGCTCAGAACTCTAATTAGCTTGCTTTACTTGCTACTAGCCATAACATTGTTTCATTTTACTATACGCGTATTGGTGAACTTTGTGATTTAAATAGTTCTTACCATTGTATTTTTTCTGCCTCAGCAGTGCAGAACAAGTAACGCATTTGTTTTACCATTTGGAGACTATTTACTTCAAATCCTAAGGCCAATACTCGCCTCATCCTTGTACAAACTATTTTCACTTCACTCCTCATATCTCCACTTAATCCTATAATGCGGCAAAATGAATCGTAGGGAAGCTAAATTTAACTAACCTTACAACATACCCTAACTAGCATGTATCTAGTACATCATGATGAATTAAGGCTTGCCGAGCATACCTAAGACTATTTACAGTCCTCCCTTAATTAATCATGTCTTTTGGACCCACCAGCACTAAGTAATATTATCTCGCTAGTATATATAATCCTCAGACTATGCAGTAGTTTCCTGCATTAGTATTTGAGCTGTGATATGATTATACATAGATTTAGGCTTACTTAATTACGTGAAAGGGGTTATATTGATGTTCAAATAGCTAAGCCTTCCTTTGGGTATTGCAGTGTCAACACTGTATTAGCATTAAGGCTTTGTTATCTGAACATGTTAGGTTATTAGAATCTGTCTTTACTACATCTTTTTAGCTAGCGACTGTTGGATGCGCATAGTTTTTCCTGTTTGTTCTTTCACTGTTCTGTTGAAGTCTGCACTGATTGTTTTGCTAACTGGGTGTTTTTTAATAATGAGCAAACCACATCCATGAAAAACTGACAGAGCGAACACAGCAGCCGCAGCTGAATTAGCTGTAAAATAAGTTTTATTAAAAACCAGAGATCTGGTTTTTAATAAAACATTTTTACAGCTAATTCAGCTGCTGCTGCTGTGTTTGCTATGTAAGTTTTTCGTGGATGTGGTTTGCTCATTATTTTATTTCTGATCGAGCGTTTACATTGTGGATTGGCGTTCTTTTTGGTTTTTGGTTTTTAATAATGTTGTAAGTTAACACTTGTATAATTATATATCATATCCCATAACATTTTCTATTTCTCTATCTCCCTCAACTTTTTACCATCTTGCCAGCGGTATACTCCCCAGCAACCCTGACCTGCTGGCCACCTACGTCCTAGAATAATAGCAATAATTAAAAAACTTTTTTCCAAAACTTCATCCCTAGCACAGGGAAGAACCTAATCCACCTACTGTGCTGTGCTATCTAAGGAAACAAGAGAAGCATAGCAAAGTATATACAATTTGTTTCTTACCTCCTGCAATTGTAATTAATTTTACCATAGTTCATGGTAAATGTTATCTAAGTATACTCTAGCCAGGACTACCAGCAGCCATACTCTACTACCTTGCTCCCCATGATTTAACTTCAACCTAGGCCCTAGTTTCTCCCACTTTGCCTATTATCCTCTCGCTCAGTCCCAGCTGTTCTCTCTTCATGGTATCTTTGCTGCTATTACAGTGTTCACCCACTAGATGGCAGCACCTGCCTACTATTTAGCTTGCCGTATTCTCTACTAGTATCAAAGTGCTTCTCCCAACTACTTACCTGTAACTTTCACACTCTACACATGCCGATCTCACTGTACTGTTCTCCTTTTTTTCTCCCCCTCTAACAACATATTGTCCCTTACCTCAGGTTTACCTTTCTGGAAGTTTCATTCAACTTACATTGATTGTTTTTCTCATTACCCCTATTCTCTATTGGTCTTGATCTGACCCGCTCTGTTCGCCCTGCGGGCTCACTCCTCTCCCCTACCCTACCCCCAATTCCCACCCACACCCAGTAGCTCTAAACTTATACTTCCAAACCACACCCCTTCCCTCTCACAACCAATCACATCATCCTTCTCATTTAAGTCACCTGACCAAGGTTAATTACACCTCTCTAACTTGATCTATCTTAACCCCTCCCCTTACACACAATACCACTAGTTCAAATCACTCAAGATGCAAACACTACTTTTCCCGCTACATATTAAACTACTACTAATTGTCACTATCTTACATTTTATAACTGCATCCTATCTACTACCTCCAATGAACACTCTGAATACTTCCAATTCTACTACCCTAACAAGCAAATAAGTATAATACCACCAACAATATCCCAAACACATATAAATATTACATCTCTACTTACATACATACTTCCAAAGTATCACAGATTAACCCATATTAAATATGCCCTTCTAAAACCTAGAAAACCTTTGAACCAACAACATGAATTCCACAACCCATGTCATAAACCTCAGCTATTAACTGATGGTGACATACATCCCAACCCTGGCCCAACACACTCTGTTAATATTGAATGCCAAAACCCTAATCCTTCTATCTGGCTCATCCAACCCAGACTTCCTAACTCACTTTCTATAGTTTACCTTAATATACGTAGCATAAATAACAAAGTTGCCCACCTCCATGCTCTCCTGGATGTCCACTCCTTTGACATCTTCTGCTTTTCAGAAACATGTTAAAACCTTCAACTATAGATAATAAAATCTTACCACCTGATTGCAATATCCTAAGAGCAGACCACAAAGTCAAAAAGGGAGGGGGAGTTGCTATTCTCTATAAAGAAGGATTACAAATTTCCACAGCAGACTACCATCTACCTCTTGACAATAATGCAGAAATCCTCACCACTAAACTTCAACTTAACACTAGTAAATCAATAATTATAATCTGTATCTACCTACCTCCCAGCAATAACACCAGTACCATTGAAGACATCCTTGCTGGACTCTCTTCATGTTTCCTCCAAGAGACTATAGTTCTAGGTGACTTTAATTTTGATTGGAAGAACTGCACGACTGAACAGCCAACTTCCCATATTAACCTATATGAATTTTCTCAAATGATTAATTCCCCAACCTGGATTAACAAACCCAATAACAAAGACAGTACATTAGATTGGATACTCATAAATAATCACCAACAAATGTATAAGGCTGGAACCCTTCCTGTTGATCTAAGTGACCATTCACTAATCTTTATAATTAGGCATAGGGCTGCCACTCCTAACCCTACCACATATAAAACAATAAGAACCAATAAAAACTTTAATCCTGATTATTTCCAAACTGAACTTAGAGCATGTGATTGGTCACCCATAAAAGACCTCCCTCTAGAAGATGCAGTAAATTACTTTAATTCAAAAGTCTTAACAATCCTAAACCATCACACACCAAAATGTACTATCAGAACTAAGTCAAACCCAGCCCCATGGCTCTCTAAGCAAACCAGGCATAAAATCCTACTTAGAAACAAATTCTGGGCTCTATGGAAGTCCACAAAAAAAACCCACAGACCAACTTAAATTTAAACAAATGAGAAATGATACAAAAAAGCCATACACTTAGATAAAAAAAAAACTTTTACTGTCCTCTCCAGCAGACAAACCAAAGTAATCCACAGAAATTCTGGGCCAGCATTAACAGACTCCTTCACCCAGGCCACTCCACTATACCACCTCCTCTACAAGTGCTAATCCCAAAAATCCCAAACACACAGCAAACACCTTTAATAACTTCTTCATAGAGACCATCCAATCACTGGCCAATCAACTAACAGTTGATAGAACTAATCTCCCAACTTATGCTACTAACTCACTCCCTACATTCCACTTGCAACCAGTCCCAACTCACCCTATCTGTAACCTTCTACAAAAACTTAAGCCAACAACCCCATCAGCAGATCAACTACCAGCAGAATATCTGCAAAAAGCTGCCAAAGCTATAGCCTATCCGATATCAATCCTCATAAATAGAACCATAAAAGAAGGAAACATCCCTGCCATCTGGAAAATCTCCCACATCATCCCGCTACACAAGGGTAGCAATTCTAATGAATATTTAAACTACCATCCAATAGCATTACTTCCCCTTTGGCTAAAATAATGGAAAAATGCATCCATAGACAACTACTAGACCACTTACTGCAAAACAATCTACTTGCAAATTGTCAGCATGGCTTTAGATCATTCCATAGTACTACCACTGCTCTCTTATCCTTATCTGACAGCATCAATCATAACAAAAATAACAACAGTCTCTCCTCAGCACTCTTTATCAACCTTTCAAAAGCTTTTGACATAGTCAACCACCATCTACTTATAAATGTATTAAAATCTCTTTCTCTTGATACACTGGCTATACAATGGTTCCAATCTTACCTAAACAAAAGACAACAGGCTGTGCTTTGGGACAACAACTTACCTTCCCATCTCCCTGTTAGCCTTGGAGTCCCTCAGGGCTCTATTCTTGGCACCCTCCTATTCTCAATTTATATAAATGACCTTCACTTAGCAATCACTCAAGCTACCTGTATTCAATACGCAGATGATTCTACAATAATCTGCTCAGCTAAATCTTCATCTGAACTGCAGTCCTTAACCCAGAAGATGTTTAGCATAGTAAAAAACTGTTTTTTACAATGCTGCCTCCTCTTGAACCCCAAAAAGACAAAACTTTTGCTCTTCACACCCACCCACAAGTCCACCCCAATAGACTTCTTAGTCCTAACCAATAATGGTACTATTATATCTCCAGATCTAACCACTAAACTTCTAGAAATAACAATAGATAACAACCTTACCTATGCAACTCACATTAACAACACTATAAAAACCGTTAATAGGAAACTGGGCTCCCTTTATAGGATTAAACCTTTCCTTACTCCACAAGCCAGAACGTCTATTGCCCATACCAATTTAATCTCTACACTCCTCTATGCTTCATCCATATACACAAATCTAACAAAAAACAACCTCAGTAAGCTGACAAACTCTTATAATAGCATTGCCAGATTTGCCACAGCTTCATCTTTCAGGACCTACCACTGTCATAATCTGAAACAGATAGGCTGGTTAGAGCTAAAAAATCAACTCCACTATAACCAACTTACCATTGCCCATAAAACCCTCTTCATATCAACTAAAACTCCAATACTTTCAAACCTTCTTACCTCATATAAAAACCTTATGACCTTACGCTCATCAAATTACTAGTATCCACAAGTAAAGCCAAGAATATCGCTGGTGACTCTCTGTTCTTTAATGCTGTTGGAAAAAACTGGAACCAACATCCAAATGAACTGACATCACTGCCCTCATTATCACTATTTAAACAAAAATTTAAACTTTACCTGAAAATACACTGGTTATGCCCCTGTACAAACCCAGACTAATCCAAAATCTCATTGCTATCATCTTCACTGATGACCTATTACTTCTTATCTTCTACTTTTACTATCAAGGACTGGTCCATATCAGTTCCTTATTCTATCCTAAATGAGCATGTTAAAAAAAAAAAAATTAAAGCACAAATATACATTCTTGGGAATAGAGTTTCTAACAAACTTATCTAATGTTTCTGTAATATTTTTGGGGTCTATATTAGAACATCAAAGTTTCAAAACTTTGAATGTTCTAATATTGACCCCTATTCAGCAAATGCTGAAAATAGCAAAGGTACAGAAAACCAATTTTTTTCCTAGGGAAAGAATTTGGTTGTCTGTTTCTGTCGCTTCACTATATTCAGAGCTATGGTGGAAAGTTACGGGTCGGGTTCAGGTAAGTGTGCGATTGGGAGAGGGTTAGGTGAGTTAAGGTTAGGGCGGAGGTTAGGTATGTGTGCGATTGTGTGGACATGAGGGTTAGGGCTGGGTAGGTGAGTTAGGGTTAGGGCGTGAGTGAGGTGAGTGTGCAATAGTGACGGACCTTAGGGTTAGGGTTAAGGTAAGTGGATAGTTAGTGGTGTATATACAGTTTAGTGTAGGGTTAGATGTAAGATTTTAGGTGTATGTGTGTGGATTGCTGTTTGTTTGGTGTGCTTGAGTTGTGTGTATGTGTTTTGGAACAGCAAATTTTTTTCCCTAGGAAAAAATTTGCTGTTCTGCATGTTCGATGTTGTCAGCGTTAACTGAATAGGGGTCGATATTAGAACATTCAAAGTTTTAAAACTTCGATGTTCTAATATAGACCTTATTTTTGTGTATTCAACTGTTGAAATGTGATGTAATTATCTGTAAAACAACTTCTGTACCTGCATTCTATATGTTAATCATTTTATTTGGAGCTTATCTCCCCGGGCCTCTACTGAAAATGGACATATATCCAGATAGACTAGCCCAGTTAACAAATGTAAAATGAAATAAAAATAAATAAATAAATAAATAAATAAATAAATTTTAAGCTATTATTCACACTAAGGGTATGAAAATGATTTATCAGTTATAATTCACATAAAAACACTCACGACATTTGCGAGTGAATTTAAGCCCTACAGTATTTATTAATATCTCAAACCTTTCCAAATCACTAAAAACAATAAAAATCATTCCAATGTATTTTAAGCCTTAACACCTGCTATATTTTAAGGAGTAACATTTTAATGATTCTGTAAGCACCAATAAACTCACACCATTTGTCAAGTGTTCATTTTAAACTTTGTTTTAATACAGAAGGCATACTAAGCTAATTAAAACATAAATAACTGTTAACTATTACATCCATACTATATTAAAGCTCACTCAAAGATACAAGAGTCTTTAATATCAAATACGCAGTCATATTTTCAAGATTTGTCTGTGTTATTTTAGATAAAGCATACTGTCTTTAAAGGCGACATAGCATAAGCATGTGGATAGATTATAGTCCATTTATTCTGTTTTTTTCTAGAATTTTATTTTTCCTGTATAAAGTCCATTGCATTTTCCAAGGTGTTAAAAACCATTTTTCCTTCTGTAAGATGAGTCCTCATTTTTGATGTAAACAAAATTTGTGCTTTAATATTATTTTTCTTTATGCTTTTAACAAGTAGCATACATTTCTTTTGACATAACCAATGTTGAATAGACATTGGGCAGGATTCACAAAGTCTCCGTGTAAGAGTTACAAGGCTTACACGGAGGCTGCAGTTAAACGGTGTGACGTCAGCATGTCATGCATATGCATGAGGGCATGTTGAATCACACCTAAGGCTAACACGGTCCATGTAAGACAGTAGGGGCGTGTCCGTAGGGCGAGCCCTGCAAACGGACACACCCCCAGAAGAGTAAAAGTCCCGAAAGTAAACGCCCACGACAGAGTCTGTGGAAATGCGAATAAACACAACACATGCCCCCACAGACTATGAACATAAAATGTAGAAATGAACATCTTATATTTTTTTTTATAAGCGGTAAAGATGTTTGCCCGTGAGTGCGCTCGTTTGCACGGCGTGCCCGGTGCTTAGCCACAGTTAGCAGTCAGTGGAAAAGCATATAAGAACTAAATATGCAAAGTAAGCCAAGAAGCAATAGCGTAGCGGTAGAGATGTTAGCTGAAAAGCAGGCAGTCATGGTTCGAGCCCCCACAACATCAATTTTTATATTTAGTGAAATAAGCACGAAACAAGCCCCTGACATATAAGTACATATATAAAATTATATTTTATGTAAAATGTAATGAAATGGGCTATGTATTTTGAAGAAATGTGAGATAATAAAAAAAAAAAAAAAATGTCAAATGTGCCCATAGCTGAGCTACAGTGTAACAAGTTGAGGATATCTGCCCGTATGTGAGCAGTGTTACAACAGGTGTAACATGAGTGCCCGTAAGTGAGCAGTGGTCTAATAGGTGTAAAATGAGTGCCAGGGGTTGAGCAGCATTTTAACACGCTGAAACTGTGTGCCCGTAGCTGAGTTGAGCGTAATATGCGTGCTGGCAGCCAAACCACACATAAACCAGCGTGATCCATTTGCGCGGAGCTGCGCAAATCGCCAACAAGCTAACTGACGGGCAACGTTGAGCAAGCTGTATCAAAACTGCCTTTACACAGACACACCTCCTAGCCTGTGTAGACAGCCATAAAATATAAAAAGCAATGGCCAGGTTCGAACCCAGGATACCATGCACCATAGTCAAAGTACTGAACTACTAAGCCATGACAGTTACACTTAGAAATGCAGTAATAGCATATATATAGGAATGAATAGAAAGAGGAGCATGACAAAGCAGGTTTTGTGAAGCTGATACAATTCCAAAATGGCCAATCACAGGTAAGTGCGGAAAAAACGGCATATATAAGCCCCATAGGCGGGAATACACAGCATAACCGATTGTAGAACCGACTTGCAGCCAGGATGTCATGTGAAGGAGAGGGTAGTTGCTTCCGAGCACAGAGGTGGGGTGTTGAGGAGTCCAAATATATGGTTTGGCTTCTCGTCCATAATCATGAGGCCCAACTCATGCAGGGCCAGGTCCTGTGGGGAGCATATAGGGCTGAGGCATGGGACCGGTTGGCACATGATCTCACCAGTGCCACAGGAATACCAAGGACTGGTGAGCAGGTCCATCACCAATCCACCAATAAAGTAGTAATAACTCCTGAATAAAGTATACTGCAGTCAGTACAGAATGAAATGAATGTGGCAGGCAGAACCAAACTGCAACATGTGTTGAAAACAGTATGGATATGTTGCTCTCAGTCTGCAATATGCAGATAGTATGGTTGTCTGAAATACCAAACATCCACAGTTGTCTATAGCTATATAAAGCAAATGTAGCAGGATGATGTAGCTGAACAGAGCCAGATATGAATGTGCATGAATAAAAATGAAATGTATATTGATGTAGCAGTAACATTCCTATCACCAACCTGAAGTAGTTATCACATAGGAAACTGTAGGCAGAACTGTAGTGTGTATATATTTGCAGCTAGTAGAAATGTACAGCATATGTATTGGTATTTGAAGTTGTTAATTAAATATTTCTTCACCCTACCCTATAACCACATATAATCCATTCCACGTGAAATTGGTATGTGCAATCACAATTAACACCCCTGGACATTTGTCCTGTTGGTTCATACATATTTGCATGTACGTTGATGCATCTGCCCTGTTCATACATCCAAACCTGATGGCCTGTTGCCATCAATCAACCCTGCATGTTGTTGGATTGTGTATTGCTGTTCAAATTATGCATGTGTTATGCTTGCTGTTCAATGGCTTGAATATATGGGTGTTTGGTTAATGGGAATACTAATGCATGCTGTTACAACTAATTGTGAATGGTATTGTACGTTACTAACCCAAACTGTCATAAAATAATGCAAAACATAGGACGACAGGGAAGGCAGGTTCCAGCGGACCTACCTCTCCCACCTCAGCTGGCGAGTGCACCTGGCAGTAGTGCCCAGGCCGGACCCTCCTCCAGTGGCCCTGTGCCATCTGCGGGTGGAAGCGCTGCAGGGGATGGGGCTCGTCCCCCCTCTGCAAGCGTGGCCAGAGGAGAACATCTACTCACCCTCCATACTGTCCGGACTGTGGTGTGTAGGGAGATCTGGCACGCTGTGCTTGGGCCCCTATGCCAGCTTTGAGGCACGGGTGGCACAACTCATGGGCATGCCTGTTGCCCGGCCTACACTGCCCCCAGCACAGCCAGATCCTGGGCAGTGAAGGTACAGTGGCAACTGCCATGGGTGGGGATCTCAGTTCCACTGTTGCCATCTGTGGCTCATGGGCTTGAGATATCCAAACATCCGTCCACGTCAATTGTGTAACCCCCCCACATGTGTCATATACCGCCCCTGTATGCGTCTTGTTTGTCTTGTCTGTAAACCTACCCAACCTACATCCCCAGCTATACCGACTTCCTGTACCTGACATACCACTCTCACCTGAAAATAAAAAAAAAAAAAGGGCACTCTGTACCCTCAAAAAAATTACGCCCCATACATACCTGCCCATTTTGCACACATGTCTGCTGGACATGTAAAGTGGCAATTACAATTGGCTGTACAAGTATTATTGTTGTCCTTACACCTCTCTCCGAAGTTGAAGGTTTCAAATGTCACACCAAATTACAAACATATGCACAGCTGTTGCTGACGAAGAAATGGGCAGCTATGGGCCTTACCTACATCCCTCCTGCAAAACCCGAGCTTGTTTCCCTACTGTCCTACCCTCTTTGTGACCCCTTTTTCACCACTTTCCTATCTCCCCATTTTCTTTTCTTTCAAAGAAAATAGCGCGGGTGTGCGCGAGAGTAAGCATTTTAAGCAGTAGTAAGCGGGTGTGCGTGAAGCTAAGCGGCAGTGTGCATGCGTGACCTCCGGGCAAACCAGCGCTAACCCGCTTACAACTGCTTAAAAGTGCTTTAGTCACTCTGAATGACAAGGCCTGTAGTTTTCTCAGCAGCAAAATAAAATACCTCCCTTAGTCACGAACCCAGGACCTTGGAAACACTACTCTGCATGACTTACCACTAAGCCATGAGTGCTATACAAGAACATTGTGCTGAAAGAAATATATCATAAAATAGTAGGAATTAATTTAAAGGGAATATACAAGTCTAGTACACAAAGCATGTCATGTATATTTACTGTGAAATCTAGTGGATTTGTAAAATAGTACTGTGTGCTGAGAAACAGTCATGCTAGTTGGTAGCTACTAGGTAATAATGTCACAGTAGCATCTGGCAAGCCACACACATACTCAGAGCAGGATAAACACAGCCATAGTTGAATAGTTAAGAGTTCAGACATAGCAACTGTGACTGAGTTACAGGGATGTCCCTGATGTGAAAACAAATGTCAACTGTGCCCCACTGACACCCTGCCAAATGTACTAACAGTAGCTTACAGAACAACATGCATTGCAGTGTCTACAACACAGCCTGAAATATGAGAGACATACCAACCCTTACACTCGCAGAACAGTGTCCACAGCAAACCAGCATGGTCCCCTGATAATCTGAAAGGGCTACTCCTACCTAACAGACATTTTTATAGCACAGGCCTGTAATCACAGTGAGAACTGCAATCACTACACAACAGGCTGCATGCAATTAGTAAATGCTGGCTAACAATTGGTGCAGAGGCCATCACATGGACATGTGCAGATACCTACAAAAGCATCCTGTACTCCCAGTGCACACATGAAATACTGTCATTGCACCCGCTGGAGGTAGAGAGAGAGGGAGAGAGAAAAAGAAAGAAAGAGAGAAAGAAAGAAAGGAAGAAAGAAAGAAAGAAAGAAAGAAAGAAAGAAAGAAAGAAAGAAAGAAAGAAAGAAAGAAAGAAAGAAAGAAAGAGAAAGAAATAAACCTAAAACATCAAGGCAAAGAGGCAGACAGCAGGCCAAGCAACTGCAAGCCTACACAAACAGCTGCAACAAACACAGGTAATGTAAAGTACTACTATAATACTCTATATACTGTGGACCCTCCAGATGTGTTATTGGTCTGTATCTATGTATATGAGGATGTGCATAGGGACGGGGACATACTGAAACTGTCACCGAAGGCTCCACATACATATGTATGTGATGGTAGCTATGTGCACATAGCAATGTAGGTTGTAGTGCAATGTACAATTAGGTGGTACAGTAATGGGTGTTCAGCAGTACGTTACTGTGTGTATACATATGTGGACCTAAAAAGGAGTATATATATATATATATATATATATATATATATATATATATATATATATATATATATGTATATATATAACATGTGTATACGTATGTATATCGAGATATGTATGTATATATATATATATATATATATATATAATATGCATATGTGTATACATAGATAGAGAGGGATGTAGAAATACATAGACAGATATAGTTTCACAGTGGCATAGTTTAGTACTAGGCTATCTGCAGACAGTGTATAGAATAGATTTAGAAACCTGCGCCTCTGTATAGTAGTGACACAGTGAAGACCCCCCTACATAATTGCAATAGTGTACTGTGCCTCTGTCTAGTAGTGACACAAAGAAGACCCCTGCTGTAAACCTATGATCTCCCATCCACTTGTCAAGAATGCACATGAAGAGTGTCAGTGAGGGTCACTGCCTAACATGAACTGGGATCCTGTTCCACAGTATGGGAAGCCTCTTAGTGATGGATCTGTCCCTACAGTATGTCCTATTCATATGTGTGCTGAGGTTTAAATCCGTAGCTGTCGTGCTTCTGATGTATTTGGATTGTATGAGGTGGAACATGTCCATCACTAACATATTGGACATGGCCTACTACATCAGGCACAGATCACCCCTACGTAGGCAGTATGCTATGGAGTAGAGCATGAGTTACGTTAGTCTGGCAGCATATGACAGTTGTTGCAGACCCTTGATCCACCTGTTGATGTACTCATGGGGTCCCCCTAGCTGTTACAAGTGCCAGGTGAGGTACATACCAAATGGGGCATAGTACACAGTCATGGGCCTGATAAGGGAGGAGTATAAGGGTACAATGACCCCTTTTGATGTGGATGTGAATCCCTTCATGATAAGGTGGGCAAGGTAGGAAGTCCATCGAACCACTTCGGCAACGTGGGTGTCAAATGAGAGGTCAGCATTGCACAGCGTCACCAGGTCTCCGATTACTTTGTCGGTACTCAGTGGGTTATTGTCTATGTGATAATATGTAGGTACCTTGTCCATCCAAAAGGGTATGAGTATACATTACGTGGCATGTAGTGTCAGGCCATGACTCCACCACCAGTTGTTGGTGTCCATGAGGTCTGTCAGTAGGATGTATGTGTCAGCAGGTGTATTGCCTATTGCGCCTAGTATGCAGTCATCTTTGAACATTGTCAGCCACTACCCTTGTATGTCTGCTTCCACATCTGAGAATGATATGCCGAACATGAGCACTCCCAGGACTGTGACCTGTGGGACATCACATGTGACTGACTCTGAGTCTGATTTGGCACCAGTGAGGTTGACTATAGAGCTTCTATCCGTTAGCTGGTTTGCAACCCATCATGTGACATATGGATGTACATGTTAGCTGTTGATCATGTCTATGATGGCAGAGTGCGGTATTGTGTCGAATGCTGTAGGCAAGTCCAGGTAGGCTGTATGGACCGCTATGCCCTCAGCAATGGCTATAGTGACTGATTTGAAAAGGTCAACCAGGTTCATAAGGCAGGATCTGCCCTCTACAAAGCCAAACCGGGTGGGATCAAGTGTCTAAGTCCCCAATGTCTCTGTGTATGGGTACCATAATGATCCTTTCCATAGTGTTGCAGACCAGGCTGGTTAAGCATATAGGGCGGTAGTTACCAGGGTCTGTAGAGGTGCCTCCTGTGTGGAGTGGGACTACTGTTGCTGTATGCCAGTGTCCAGGTGCATATGCTGTAGTAAGGCTATGGCTGAATAGCATGTAATGTGCATGTGTAGCTCCTCTTGCAGTTCACGTAGCATGCAACCTACAATACCGTTGGGTCCCATTGCTACTGTGTTTACAGCTCCGCTGAGGGTGGTTCCCAGCTGGACATCTGAGATGACAGGGAGGTTACAGTCAGCTGGGATAAGTAATTCCACATGTGTGGGTGAGGGAGTGTAGAAACCTGCACTGAACCTGTCTGCCAGACTGTTGGCAATATCTATGTGTTCAGTGTAGCGTATGTCACTGTGAACTAACTGTGAACACAACTGAGGGTTCCCACCCAGGTGTGTAACATAGCAGAGGAAGGCCTTGTGGTTATCTGTAGTGACCATAGCGATGTCCCTCTCATTGTTGGTCTTGCATGTTTGTACAACAAAACCTATCTTTCTACTACTGCTGATGAGAGATGTCGTAGCTCTATGGAAGTATGCTCTGCCGTGCAGTAGCTACCATCTGTTGTTATACAAGTTGTTCAATGCTGGGGTCCACCAGACAGGACACCTGCCCTTGGTGGAGAGGGTCATGGTTCCATTTGTGATTGCATGATCCATGCATTCTTGGAGATGTCTGTAGAAGCATATGTGAGGGTGTCTGCATTGTGGGAAGTGGATTACACTGGCTCAGTGGGCCTGAAGGATACCAACTCAGTTATAAGACGTGTAAAGTCGGCATGTGAGAGGTTTCCCACTGTAGTCTGTTGTGTTGTGGGGGAGGTGGGATATGTATATCCAGGGTGATTAGTCTGTGGTCAGATGTGACTAGTGAGGGGAATACTTCCAGTGTGTAGCACATTGTCCCCATGTTTGTGATGATCAGGTCTAGTATATTATCTCCTGTTGTGGGAGAGGTGACTAGCTGTTCCATTGCATTTGACATAGTGAATTCCGGGAACCTTTGGGCTAGGGTGTTTGGGGTAGAATAATGCACCCAGTGTATGTTAGGGTAGTCGCACTATCCCAATATGATGGTGTGTGGTGGGACATTCATATACTCCAATGTCTACAGGAAGGCCTACTGTGGTCCCTGAGATCGGGAGGGTGGTCTGTAACATGCTACCAGTTGTATAGCATGTTTGCCTAAGGTTATCTGCACCTGGAT
This sequence comes from Protopterus annectens, assembly GCF_019279795.1. Classification (NCBI taxonomy): domain Eukaryota; kingdom Metazoa; phylum Chordata; order Ceratodontiformes; family Protopteridae; genus Protopterus; species Protopterus annectens. The sequence goes on along the minus strand of NC_056730.1, from coordinate 831,351,816 downwards.
GGTCTGTGATGCTTCATGTGTTGCCACTAACCTGGAGGTGTGTGTGCCCTCCATGAATATGGACACACCCCCTTCCTTTTTGTTTTGTCCCGAGTCTTGGGGCCAAAATGCATGATACGGGGTATAGCCTGGTACCGCTGGTGTGCTCTCAGGAGACTTGAACCAGGTTCTCACTTACTGCACAGACATTGAGATTGGTAGAATATGTACGTACAGATATATGTAATACACACATACATATATAGATATCTGTAGAGACTTACACATATACAGATAGATCTGACTGACAACAGATATGTCTGTATATGACTATCTCTCACTCTCTGTCCCACCCCCTCACACTCACCCTGTGTCTCTCTCTCACTCTCTCCCCCTCTCTCCCCACATCTATATGTATATATCTACATCTATATATACATATGATATATACATATATACAAACAGATATATATCCATATACAGATATACATATATCAATATATATATATATATATATATATATATATATATATATATATATATATATATATATAGATATAGATATAGATATACATATATAGACTGTGTGAGGCACATGTGTGCAGATGTCTTGCTACAGGTGCCTGCTGTCACAGGCATGGAGTGAACACCAGTGTGGATACTGGAGTACCATACCCCATTCAAAAACACTGACACCAGTAACCACCACATATGTACATGCCTGCCCACCACTGCATGTGTCAGGGGGGAACAGGGTCAACAAGTGTACAATAGGCTCCACATCGATACACACAGTGGCACACTTGTCCTGTAATACCTGTACATGGAATGTGTCAGCAGACATGGTGTGTCAGCTATGGACATGTAGGTCACTGTACCCCTCCACACCCCTCAATGTCCTACATGGTATGTACCTCCCATGACAGCTACAGATATGGTGAAGGACACGGACATATGCAAGTAACTGTGTCAATGCACTCAAACACCACAGAGTGCACACAGACTACCTACATAGAGGTTACCACTGCTGGATATACATAGTTTGGTCACACCCATGACAGTTGTCTCCCAACCATGGTAACACCTCCAACATCCACAACACAAATTACCTACGTCTGTCGTCCTTGTCACTGCAGTATAGAGCACATGGTGGAGGTACGGGACCCTACCCACAGATATGACATACTCTGTAGTAGACCACACAGAATTAATAAGCAAGCCTCCCCATGAGTAGATGTCAGACATACCCCTGATGAATGTTATGCTGATAGGTAATATACCCTGTGTAACTGTTTGTAAGGAGCAGGTACGATCATAACACGTGTCACAAGGGGCAGGGTAGCATAGCAGCATGCTGCTGTAGGCCCAGAGCCAAAAGCACACTACCTACCTAGGATGCAATGCACACCCATTAACACATTGCAAATGGAATATGTGAGGTGGAATGAGTGTGCTAGTGACTGGGTGCATGTTGTGTACTGGTGTGATTGCTCACCATGACTGTCTGTCTGTCATGGTAGTGTGTGTCCTTGGTGTGAGGCCAGAAACAGGTGTGTGGGGTATTGCGATCAAGACATACTACATTGCCATATGTTGTGCTGTGTTACCCTGTATGTCACTGTGGTTTAAGTAGGGTTATGGCAAGTAAGAGTAGTGTGCAGTACCAGTGAAATATGAAACGTGCATTGTGTACAGTGCATGGGCTGATAATGTTCCCCATACAGTACCTTGATTCAAACCCTCAGTGTGAGGTTGTGTATTGTACCTGAAACAGTGTGTTGACTGCTGCAGTATACTAGTCTGTTGTATGGAGTGTGCCAGGTACTGTTGCACAGTTGTCGGATGAGCACTGATATCTGGTCATGTACATGTGTATCCCCCAATAGACAGACAGATGCTATATATGGTGCCTAAGTTATATCACTGCAGTCAAGTATAATGTGTATTATGTGTGCTATAGTCTGCTGACAGATATTGCTGACATATTTCCCTTCTCCTTTTCAGGGACATGGTTCACCAGCGGAACCCAGTCTATTCCACTGCAGAGGAGGAGGAGATACACCAGAGCCTGGTGCTGGATTTCGCTGTACTCTTTTCCCGCACCAGCCAGAACCAGCAGGAGAGGGCTGCACTGTGGCAAGACCTGGTCTGTCGGGTAAATGACATAGGCACACATAACTGGACATATGAGCAGGTACGCCATCACTGCAGTGATTTAATTAGAAATGTCCATCAGCGTGAGTCGGATATCCACAGGCAGCAGCTTGCCTCAGGTGGTGGGGTGGCTATACATCCCCCTCCTCACCAGACTGGAGGGACTACTCCTGAGTGTTGTGGCTCCAGCACAGCAGCAACAACAACAGCATACATGTGTAATGATGGAGGCTGGAGCCACACAGGACACAGAGCATGCAGGTAACATGCCATGTGTATAGTGACCATTCTGTACACTGTTAGGTTATGCATGTGTGGGGTGTGTCCCCGATTTGTAGCTATTATCTTGGTAATTATTGTGCATTAGTGATAACCTCATTATCTGCAGTACACCTGTGGAAGCTAACTGTTGCACTACTGAACTGTATCATGCCCACAGTATCAATGGCACAGTTGGGCCCACTGACGATAAATGTCTCTTTTCCGCAGGTCCCTCTGGTATAACAGCAAGGCAGCCTATCCATGCTGGTGAGTGTGTAATACCACTACCTTCACTACTCTGTATACTAATAGCAATAATAGGCTGAAGCAGTAGTGCTATGTGTTTGATTGCAGGTGTGTTTGTGTCTGTGGGTTGCTGTCTCGTATACTGAGGTGTGCCCATGTGTGCATGTGTGCATGTGCCCATGTGTGCATGTGTGCATGTGTGCATGTGCCCATATGTGCATGTGTGCATGTGTGCATGTGCCCATGTGTGCATGTGTGCATGCGCCCATGTGTGCATGCGCCCATGTGTGCATGTGTGTATCAGTGGTGGCATTGTGTACACATTCTAAACTGTGTTTCCTGTCTTACTCTCACAGGTTCTGGTGCTGCTCTGGTGTCATGCAGCAGGGAACCTGAATCAGCTGCTGTGGATAGTGATAATGATACCTGTGTAATGGCACAGGTAGGTGTGCCAGGGTCCATCATGAGCATCCAATTGACACTACACAGCTGTCGAAACCATCAATGCGCACAGTCATCCTGCCAATACATCCTTTGTCACCAATGTACCTAGGTGATGGACAGGATACAGTGGGCATTGACCAGGGTAATGTGGTACTGGTGGCACATGCATCCCCACACAGCAGCCATGGCCAGGGCCCTGACACGGTACCACACAGGCAGATGTCCATGGGTTCTCATGGGAGCATCCGTGGGCGTACCGCCCCTGTCAATATGTGCCCACAGAGGTCTTTCAACCCCAACTATGTTTCGGGCTGTAATGTAGGCACAGTCACGTATGGAACGGTACACCAGACAGGGTCTGAGGTAGCTGAGAGCATGTCGCACAGCCATGAGTGACAGTATGCGTGATGTTGCGGCCGCCATCCACAGCTTCACCGATGTCATTGACAGACGTTGGGGGGACACATTAGATCTGTTCCACAACTATATGTCCATGAGCCAGGGCAATGGTGGACGGTTGAGGCATCGACGTGGCCGTATGCCAGTGACAGCAGCAGCTGGCAGCCGTCGCGAATGACAACAGGGCCACGGCCACTCACATAGTGCCAGCAGCAGCCCCAGCAATGCTGGGTCTGTGCTGTCATCTGACCACCCCAGGAGACCATGTGCATGTGGTGCTGGACAGTCCCAACAGGGACCTGTCTCCACTCAACAAACACCTGCCAGGCACAGGTACCATGTCCATGGCCACAGACACTGATCTGTATGTCCTGGCAGGTACAGTCTGCGGCTGTCCACAAACACCTGTATATGGCAGCCATGAGGTGGGACTGTGTGCATTCATACACACATGCAAAGTGATAACACCTATGGCTACCGCATACATGCACACACTGCATCAACATTGCCCCATCTTGTACTGCTGTCCCTCACCAACACACACACACACAGACATGTCAATTGGTTGTATCAGTGGCAGACTCAGCCATACCAGGTACACACCCTGTGCATATGATGAAACTGTGCCACCTCCTGCAATCTGTAAGATCGGTGCAGGAACAGGTTAACATGGTGCTGATGCACAGGGTGACTACATAGATGTATTGTAATAGTAAGATGTTGACAACAGTACAGTGTAATTATAGCATTGTGGGTATATACCAGCATGCCTGATGCAGTTACAGTATGAATGTCATTGTATTGTTTTGTACACCCATAGTAATTACCACAGTGTTCTGTCTGCACATCTTTGCATACTGGTGGTGAGGCTGTGAAGGGATGGCCACCTACATAGGTAGCACAGGGGATACAACAATGTACATATTGATACTCAATGATGGCCATGTCAACTGTGAGTTGCATGCTGTCCACACACGACTCTGCAAAGCAGATGTTTCAGGATGTTGATATCTGTGCAGTACTACACAGCAGGTTCAGGGCTCACAAGAGCACACTAGCACTACAAGGTCACACCTCATACCATGCATAACAGCACCAAAACACAGAACTAACTATGACAGGAGGGAGAGTGTCCATAGATGTCAAGGATACTGTGGTGCCAGGACAGGTAGCATACATCATACTATGTCTGGAACTGCTGAGTGAGGGCTCAGTGTCTGTTATTTGACATGTGTATTATTACTGGTATGAGCACTTGGGTATCAGGCCAGTTATTCAACATTACGAAGGTACGTGGTCTATACACTTGTGGGGGTTGCGGCTGGACCCAGCCCGTCTGACCTGGGAATGTCTTGGTACTGGCTTAGAGTGCCTGCATATATGCACTGTTACATACTGGAAGTCGTACACCTTGTTTGTTGTAGCATTGTCTACATACAGGCCTGCTGACTGTAGCTTTGTTTGTATGCATGTTTGCCTGTTATGTTCCTGAAACACTGATTCCACCTGCGGTGCAGATATACAGTGCCTCTGTGTATCCCTAGTGACATCTGTGTTGCTTACTGTACTGATGTCCATGTGTCACTTGACAGAACATCACTATTTGTCCTGTTTGCATGTAGCTTGCCTGTAACACATTGCATATGTCTTACCTCACATTTGCTCAAGACAGCATTCATATATGCCAGCACTAACAATTCAGGAGCACTACACCCTTACATAGTCACCTTGAGTACCTTGTTCCCCATTGGCCCTATGTGTCGTTACTTAGTATGGGAGTCACAATGCTATGGTAGCATGTGCAAAGGTCACCTGTCGATCTACTCTCAGGTCCAGTTGGTGAATCTGTGAGTCATGTGGCAACGTTACAGCTGCCTCATGTACACAGACAACCCTCTCCCCTTCCCATACATGTACAACACATGTGAGAGATGCAACCACATAGCCAAACTGGGGGCTAAGCTCTGTTTACACAGCACTGGCATACCCTGTCAGGTGGAGTGGGATACTACAGTGAATGCAGTACCAGTCTCCCATAGACCTGCCACGGCCACAATCCAAACACAGACACACACAGGTACATTATTGGGCTCTCGGAATAGCACCCTGCCTGAGCAGCTGACACCTGCAAAGCAGACACACAAGCAAACATTACACCAGAGCAGAGCACATGCAACACATAGCTCACAAAGCCTGTGTGCCAAACAGTGTCAGGCCATACGGCTGGACAACACACCTGCTACGGTTGTATGAGGTACCTCTATTGACACGTACACGGTGGTCCTGCTCCCAGGCTGAACAAGGTGACAGTCACGCTGTGCTGCTCGTCGGGCACTATGATCCACCACATAACACAAGCAAAGCAGTCACTCCAAGGCATGTAACAGTATGACTCAGTCATTGTCTGTGCCAGTGTGTATGACCTCTGACGCACCTCCCTGGACTACATGTTAGGGGACATGGAGGGGCTCTCTGAGGTTGTGGCACAGGCTGGTATGACCCTGGCTTTGGGTGACATCTCACCATGAATGCTGCCACAATATGTAGACAGGATCATCGGTTTCTGCACTTAACGTATCTTTCAGTGACATCCAAAGGGGATCCAATGCCTGTCAGTGTGGGATTACGTGCTGGACATGCCACATTGCTTTGCTTGGGACAGCTTGCACCTGTCTCCCATGGGCCGTTGTATATTGGCAGAGGCTGTTGCTACACACATACCGCCTTTGTATGCAAGGCTGACATTACATAGCCACCTACATAGGTATCACACGGGATGGGACAGTAATAGCAATGCTACTCAACAGCAGCAGTGTAAACCTCAAGATGCATGCAGTGGAAACTGTCCTTAGCATGGGGTACAGCAATATCCATGCAGTAACAGACTCCTGGTACAAGGCTCCCAGGTGCACACCATCAGTGCCAGGTCATTCCTGATACCATGCTTGTCATCCCCTACACATGCACCAAAACAGAACGGGGGATGTATCCAAAGGCACCTCAGATACACACGCCCCCAGGTTGGTGGCAGTGCACAAAGCATCAGAGCCTCTCCATGTGTAACACACAGTGGGTTAGACTGCCTTTAGGTTCATAGCCTGGCACACACCACACTCCCATACCCAGGAAACCCACTTGGCCTTCCTGACAACACTGGGAATATGACGGTCTCTACACACACCATTATATGGTTGTACTGCAACTACCCAAACATACAGTGTGAGCATTATTCTAGCTGCAAGACCCTATCTGAAGGTGTCTTATCATTCATTCCCTGCATTGCTATGGAACAACTTGTTAGCACTCCCACAAGTGGTGACAACATGCTGTACCTGTTCATCACCAACGTGTGGACTATATGCTCCAGACCAATGATGTATCCCTTGCTGGTGGGATGACACCATCTACAACCCACACTGTATAGTCACATACCACATGCAGCCCCTGCACAGAACACCCGAGTCATACAGTTGTCTGATGCATATTCCATGTATTCACATGAGGCAGGCTTCGGACATGGGAACTCTTGCAGTTCACAGGTACATATGTGTAGGTGGCACACATACATCATGTGTGCATTGACATTACTGATATAATGTATGTCGTGCAATATTGGGAACAACACCCCACACACATGGACAAACTGTGTGACAAAATTACACATGGCATTTGTAAGATACAAACCCCTACCTAACTATGTTAGATCACTTGTGAGAGTCGCATTAGCAGAGCACGCTATTTGCATTACTGGGGGGATTGTTTTCTCCTGCTGTACTTATAGGGTGCTGATATCATCAGTGTTTAGTCAGTGGAATATGCAGCATGTGTTGTGTAGTACTAGTTGCCAAAAGGGACATTTTCCCTACACATAGAATTGCACACACTACTCCCCCATACACAGTCACACACACACTGGGCACTTGCAGGAATCAAACCCCTACCTAACTAGGTTATGACACTAGTAAAAGAAGCATTAGCAGAGCGCGCTATTTGCATTACTGGGGGGAATTGTTTTTTCCTGCTGTACTTATAGGGTGCTGACATCATCAGTGTTTAGACAGTGGAATATGCAGCATGATTTGTGTAGTAAATGTTGCCAAAAGGGACATTTCTCATACACATGAAATTGCACACACTACTCTCCCATACACAGTCACACACACACACTGGGCACTTGCAGGATTTAAACCCCTACCTAACTATGTTATGACACTAGTGAGAGATGCATTAGCAGAGCGCGTTATTTGCATTACTGGGGGGGATTGTTTTCTCCTGCTGTACTTATAAGGTGCTGACATCATCAGTGTTTAGACAGTGGAATATGCAGCATGTTTTGTGTAGTAAAAGTTGCCAAAAGGGACATTTCTCATACACATGGAATTGCACCCACTACTCCCCCATGCACAGTAACACACACACTGGGCACTTGCTGGATTCAAACCCCTATCTAACTATGTTATGACACTAGTGAGAGACGCATTAGCAGAGTGCGCTATTTGCATTACTGGGGGGATTACTTTCTCCTGTTGTACTTATAGGGTGCTGACATCATCAGTGTTTAGACAGTGGAATATGCAGCATGTTTTGTGTAGTAAAAGTTGCCAAAAGGGACATTTCTCATACACATGGAATTGCACCCACTACTCCCCCATGCACAGTAACACACACACTGGGCACTTGCTGGATTCAAACCCCTATCTAACTATGTTATGACACTAGTGAGAGACGCATTAGCAGAGTGCGCTATTTGCATTACTGGGGGGATTACTTTCTCCTGTTGTACTTATAGGGTGCTGACATCATCAGTGTTTAGACAGTGGAATATGCAGCATGTTTTGTGTAGTAAAAGTTGCCAAAAGGGACATTTCTCATACACATGGAATTGCACACACTACTCCCCCATACACAGTCGCACACACACTGGGCACTTGCAGGATTCCAACCCCTACATAACTATGTTATGGCACTTGTTAGAGACGCAGTAGCGGAGCGCACTATTCACATTACCGGGTATAATCTCTGCTCCTGACATATGTATAGTGTGCTGACATCATTATGGATGAAGAGGTATGTACATCTGTTACTATCCATCAGTAAGGGGGCGAGCATATCTATGCATTAACTTTGCACAGGCACAGTGGCCTACTGTACTGTGGAGGCAGATGCCAAATACACTGTGGATAGCCTTCTGTATTCCCTAGGGACAACGGTCAGGTATTGCACTCTACGGCCATATGTTTACCTGTCAGATGCACATACCTGTTGTTCATATACTGTTTGTGGGTGATTATTGCCATAGCCTTCCCTATCTCTATAAAAAACGGGTGTACTGTGGGAGATGTTTGCATATGAGTGGGATCCTGTACTTTACTTATATCTCTGTTGTTACTTCACTGTGTGCACTGTGCAGATGTCTGTATTGTGGGAGGTTCCTGTGTTAACACATAGAAATGCCAGATATGTGTGTGCAACTGCTGAACTGTGACATGGCCTAAGTGTGTGAGCATGCCCAGTTCACAGTTTTTATGGCTTCTTGACTGCCACATCTCATTTATCTAAGTGTGCGAGCATGCCCAGTGTGACCTTTCCTTATGTTTGGATCTGTGGACCACCACATTTCTGTTTGTGTGTGGACACCATCTATATATCACATGTACAGTTGAGTGTTGGACATCAGGTTGTGTTCCTACTGCCCAACTGCTGTGTGTCTGAACCTAACAGGCATTATGCTGTGCCTGCAGGGTCACCATGGGATAGTTTGCATACAGTTGTCATCATCCTTTCCTGCTGACCAAACAGTTGTATTGTTGTATAGTGTACTGGTGCAAAACTTTCACTGTGGTGGACAGTATAATCAGTTTCAGTCCTATCACTGCTTGTAATGTTTATAGAGAACACACCAGACTGGTTGAGGGCCAGTTGTGCAGATATGACCATGTTGCATTTTGTTCAGATATGGACAGCTTAGTACATGATTATCCGACATTGTTAATGTATTCCACAACTTGTGTGGACAGTGACAAACAATGGCCATGTGCCCTAGTCCATTTGTAATGCTAGTCAGAGAGTGTTTGTCCTTCAACACACATTTACTGGTGATTGCCATGACATATGTCACGGTTAGCGTGCTGTGCCTCTGTCTACCCGTGACATACAGGTGATATCCAGTGTACACCTGCCATCTTCCATCCAGTCATCATGATTCCTCTGGATGACAGTCACTGTGGGACTCCCTGGATATCCTGTAGTGGGAGTTTAGTCGTGAGTGGAGTGAGCTTCTGGGTTGTGGACCAATCAGTACAGCATGTCCTGTTTATGTCTGTGCTGGGGTTCAGGCCTGTCAGCTGCATAGGTCATCAGCATTCAGTGTTTACATGGTGCCAAATGTCCATTGATACCAGGTTGGTCATGGCTCTATACATCAGGCACAGTTCACCTCCAGCCAGGCAGTATGGCACTGTGTGGAGCTGCAGTTACTTTACTCAGGTGACACATGGCATCTGTTACAGCTCTGCAATCCTCCTGGTGGGGTATTTGTGTGGTCATTCCAGTTGCTGCAGGTGTCTGCTATGGTACATCCCTGAAGGGCCATTGTACACAATTGTGAGGCTGCTGATGGATGACTGGAGAGGCACATTGACCTACCCTAACCAAGCTGTGCTTACCTTCATGATTAGGTGGGTATATGGTATGTTTCTGTCACCACTACAGACACATGGTTGTCACATGCAGGATATGTATCACCTTGTGTCCCCAGGTCTCTTATTGCTCCTGATGTACTTACTGGGTTAACACCTATGTGGTAATTTCTGGCCATGTACTGTGTTTCCACAGGGGTTGACTATACCCTATTCTGCATTTAGCTTGTTGACATGGCTGTGGCACCACTTGTGTGTTTCTATGTGTGCCTTTTGTAAGTTGCTTGTGTCAGCTGGAAGGTCCAATATGGTGGCCAGTTTGTCGTCCTCTGCAAACCTGTTCAGACAGAGTCCTTCCATGTTGGCCTGTACCTATGTGACATATATAGCATACAAGAGGGTTCCCAGGACCATGCCTTGTGGGATGCCAGTTGTACCTGGTTTGCAGTCTGCCATGGCTACAGCATGTCTGCCAGGTCAGTTCTGTCCTTGAGCTGGTTTGCAACCCATCTACTTGCATAGGGGTTTATAGTTAAGCTGGTGAGCTTATCTGTACCGCCAACTAGGGTATTGTATGGAAGGGTTTAGCAAGGTCCAGATAGGCTGTGTGATCGACATTCCCCACATCACTGGGCTTGGTGCATGTTTCACATGAGTCAGACATGTGTACGGGTCAGGATCTGCCCTATGACAGCCACACTGGGTAGGGTCCAATGTCTGTAGGTACCCAATCTCGTTATTCATGGGATCCATGATCATCCTCTACATTACTTTGCCAACCTAGATATTCGGGGTTGAGGGTTGATAATTTGCAGTTTCCATTCAGGCACCCCCTTTGTGGTGTAGGACCACTGTTGCTGTACACCACTCTTTGGGTACATATCCTGTGGTAGGACTGATAGTGCACAGTAATGCTATTAGCTGTTCCATTTTGCTTACAGTACTTGTTGGACACAACCCAGGACACCATCTGGTACCATTGATGCTGTGTGCTGTGCTTTGTGGATGCTGGCTGTTACCTCAGCATCTGCAATGTCAGGGGGCCAGCACTCTCCTGGGATGGATATTTGGCAGTTAGGTGCTGGTGGGGAGTTTGCAAAGAATCTGTTAGGTAGGATGTTGGCAATGTGTGTGGGTTTGGTGTATTGTTTGTGATATTAGAGTGCTGCAGAGCATATCTGTGGATTACCACCATGGTTACTACCATCAAGTAGGACAGCTGTGTAATAATCCTTTGTGTTCTGCACAATTTGTATCATCATAGGTTCATAGGTTCATACTAGGCTATCTGCCCTGGCCTTGTTTGAGCACGGACAGACTGTGTGTGGGACTCGACACCCCTTGCAATGTGCATATCATGCCCACGTAGGGTTTACTTTCCTAGATGTGACACAGGGATGGCCCCCAGTGTACACCTGCTATCTCCCATGCACTTCAACGGATTTCTCTTGTTGAGTTTGTGTGTGGAGCTCAGCCTATCATGGACTGGGATTCTGTTCCAGAGTGTCCTGAGCCTCTGGGTTATGGATCTGTCCCTCCAGCACATCCTAATAATCTATGTGTAGAGGTTCAGATATCTCACTGTGGTGTGTCTGCTGGATTTGGGGTTTCTGCAGTGGAGCATGTCGATTCATTCTGGATTGGACATGGCCTTGTACATCAGGCATACATCACCTCTGACTGTGCAGTATGCTTCTGAATTGGGCTGTGGTTTCTTCAGCCAGGCTGCAGATGTCCAATGTTTGGACCCTTTATCCTGTTGGTGGGGTACATTTGGGGTCTTTCTGACTGCTGCATGTGTAAGGTAAGGTACATGCGGACTGGGGCATAGTTGTCACGTATGGGCCTGATAAGGGAAGGGTATGGGGGCACAGTGACCTCTGTAGCTCTACATGTGTATCCTTTCATATTTAGGTTGGCAATATAGCAGGTCTTCCTGGCCACCTTGGCAATGTGTGTGTCACATGACAGGTCCACTTGTGTCCCTAGGTCCATGACTACTTCTTCCATACATAATGGATTGCCACCTATGTCATGCTTTGTGTGTGCCTTGTTTGGTATTTATTGGGACATTCATACTCTGACGTGTCTTCAGGAAGGCTGGCTGGGGTACCTGGGTTTGTGTGTGGGGTCTGTAGCAGGCTTCAAACAGGTACACAGTTTGAGACAGTGTTACTCGCCCGTGGATAGTCCATGCTGCTTCTTGCTGTGGTACCAACCTGGGGGTGTGGTTATTTTTGATAATTACTGGTAGCCACACTCCTATTGTCATGTGTTCCATGTTTTGCAGCTGTAGAGCATGGTATGAGGCACAACCTGGTAGTATTAGTGTGCTCTTCTGGGCCTTGCCCAGGTTTCTGTTACAGAGCACATATTACCATTCTCCATGCTGTGGTGGGTTTGGTCTGCATGCACCTTGCATGTTAGACTTCTGGCATTGGGTAGCATTACGTCCAGGTTATTATCCCTTGTGCTACCTATGTTGCTGGGTTTGTGTTTCCAGACTTACCTATTCCAGGCACAGTGGGGGTAACAGCAGCCTTTGCCAGTATCTACACAGCCAGTTGTGCTGGGTGCGTGCCATCCCTAGCAGGTGGGACATCATGTCTTGCTCGGCATGTCAGCCCAGGCTGTCAGCCATGTGTTCCCCCTTGCTAACAGCAATACCTCAGCCAATTATTTTACTTGATCTTGTCGTCTTCATAGTGTGGCATCATGCTTGGTGAGGGTGAGATGTTAGGTTGGGTCTTCATGTTTGCATATACTAGATGGTGTTACATTGCTTAACACATGGCAATCATGCCTCAGGTGGTGCTTCAGGGCTGCCTCTGTCAGATGCACATACTACACTACCTGTACATGTTTGAGAGCAGGTTATGTCATTTTAGGCATCCCTGTTACTATATGAGTGAGTCAGAGAGGAGTATCATTCCCAGGGTTCCTACTGAGCCAGTGTATGTGCTATGCATTGCCTCTTTGCCAAGGCCAGGGCTTACTGGGCATGCCTCCATTTGCCTGCTGGGGCAGGCTCAGGTTGTTCCTCCTCTGAGTCACGCTCTGCCTGTGATGGCCTTGGCAATAATGGGGGGCTGTTTGGCCCGGCCCTATGCTGGTCCTGCTGCAGCTGTTTTCGCAGGATCATATTATGTAGCATAGCACATACCATGACAATTTGAGTACATGTAGTTGGTGAGTACTGCAAGGCTCCACCAGATGTGTCCAGACACCGGAACCGTGACTTGAGCAGCCCAAACACACGCTCTATTACATTACGTGTTTGTGCGTGTGCCTCATTATGGCGTTCCTGTTCAGGTGTGTGGTGCATTTCTGATGGGTGTCATCAGCCACGGCTCCAGTGCATAACCTGCATCCCCCACTAGGTGTCCATGTGGGATGTCCCCATTGGCAAATGTCTGGTACAGCTGCGTCAAATGCCAGATATGAGAATCATGGTAGCTCCCAGGGCAGCCAGCACACACATTCATTATTATGCCCTGGGCGTCACACACAACCTGGCAGTTGATGGAGGGGAAGCCCTTGCGGTTAATGTAGGCCCTACCCCGCTCACCAGCTGGTGCTTTGATGCATATGTGCGTGCAGTCTATTGCACCCACTACCTCAGGGTATTCCACTATTTGCTGGAAGAGACGCATATTGCTGGCCAATACCTCACGGGCATTGGGGAAATATACATGATCACCGACATGTGCTGACATGGCATCCAGGAACTGGTGCAGTACCCTGGAGGCTGATGCCTGTGATATCCCCATCATATCACCAGTTGGTCTCTGGAGGGTACCTGTTGCTAGTATTCTTAGGCCAACACATACCTTGATTTCCACTGGGATGGGTTCCCCTCTGTTGGTTCTGTGTGTGAGGCGTGGCCTGCACAGCTCGACAATTTGCTGCAGGAGGTCTCTGTCCACTCTATAGCACTCCACTATCTCCAGCTCATGTAACCCCTGGTAGGTGACCCTGGGCCTGTACACTCTTCTCCGTCTCCTCACTGTCGGTTGTCTGGCAGCATTTCCATTGTCACCATGCTCAGCAAGTCTCCTATGTCTCCTTATGACAGCTATGGCAGCCCCTAGCATGTTTGGTCTGAGTGCAGCTTTTTCAGTTTTCACTTCTACTAGCTTACGCCTGTCTTGCAGTATCTCTTGAGAGAAACATACTGCAATGCTGTTTGCAGTGTTTTAAGTGCCTGGCTGGGCTTGTATTCTGCCTGTGTAATTGCCTGCTTCTAATTGTTTTCACCTGCTACCTCTACAGGTATTCCCTACTAGTTTCCTACTATTTCTCCTGCTTCCTTTTCCTCTCTGTTTCCTCAGGGGGAGCAGCACGCATACCAGCAAAAACACGCTCACAGTGGCTACCACACACGCACACATGCTTACACGGACTAGAATCTGCTTATTCGGGTTGAAACACTTGCACACCAGCGCAAACAGGTTTACATATCTTTAAACAGGCTCCTACATGCTTCCTCTGCCTTACACACGCACACTCTGTCTTACTCGCGTCTCCCAGCACGCACACGCATGCATGCACGTACAGCAAGAAACTTTGGTGTTGGCCACAGTGTACACCTTCCATTTCTTGACTTTCCCATGCTTATCTGTTGACACTCCTCTTTTTGTGCTGTGTGATTGATATGTTTCACATACCACTTTGCTCCAATGAGATTGCTTTCTTCCTGACATTCCCCCCTGTGATGTCACCTATCTCCTACTCTGTTACTCCCCCTTATCTAACTCTTACACTACACGAACTGTGCTCATTTGCTATGTGACAGTGTGATTCACTATCCTACCATTCATTTACACAGGATTGCCTACTAATGCTTAGTTACATGTCTTAGACTCAGCTTCCCCCCTTAGCAACCACTAGACGGTGGCCATGTTGTTTTTGGTCTGCTAGTCCCTGCATTGCAAATCCATGCATTACATAAGGCCCACATTTGTGGGTGTCTAACCTTCATTTTTCAGTTTTATATAGTGCAGCCCGTTTGCGCGGGACTGCGCTGCATTTAAACATCGCCGATCTCCGAAAAAAAAATTCTTTTTTTTCATGTTTGCATTGATTTACCATGCCAATGGCCACATATTTGGCCATTGGCATGCTGTCTGTAACATTTGCGCAGTTTATTTGGAGCTGTCATGGCTCCATTGTGTTATTTGCAGTAACGTACTCAGTTGTCAACTGAGTACATTTCTGCAACTAACACGACTCTTACACGGGCTGGTTTCAGCTTTGTGGATCGCTAATCTACCTCATTTGCATGCCTTTCGGCTGCAAGTGGGGTGATTAGCATATCGTCTCCCAGCACGCACACGCACGCATGCACGTACAGCAAGAAACTTTGGTGTTGGCCACAGTGTACACCTTCCATTTCTTGACTTTCCCATGCTTATCTGTTGACACTCCTCTTTTTGTGCTGTGTGATTGATATGTTTCACATACCACTTTGCTCCAATGAGATTGCTTTCTTCCTGACATTCCCCCCTGTGATGTCACCTATCTCCTACTCTGTTACTCCCCCTTATCTAACTCTTACACTACACGAACTGTGCTCATTTGCTATGTTACAGTGTGATTCACTATCCTACCATTCATTTACACAGGATTGCCTACTAATGCTTAGTTACATGTCTTAGACTCAGCTTCCCCCCTTAGCAACCACTAGACGGTGGCCATGTTGTTTTTGGTCTGCTAGTCCCTGCATTGCAAATCCATGCATTACATAAGGCCCACATTTGTGGGTGTCTAACCTTCATTTTTCAGTTTTATATAGTGCAGCCCGTTTGCTGGACTGCGCTGCATTTAAACATCGCCGATCTCCGAAAAAAAAATTCTTTTTTTTCATGTTTGCATTGATTTACCATGCCAATGGCCACATATTTGGCCATTGGCATGCTGTCTGTAACATTTGCGCAGTTTATTTGGAGCTGTCATGGCTCCGTTGTGTTATTTGCAGTAACGTACTCAGTTGTCAACTGAGTACATTTCTGCAACTAACACGACTCTTACACGGGCTGGTTTCAGCTTCGTGGATCGCTAATCTACCTCATTTGCATGCCTTTCGGCTGCAAGTGGGGTGATTAGCATATCCACGCCCTGCCCATGTACGAGTCATTTTAGCTTTCCTCTTACATGGGATTTCAGGCTGTTCCTGGATCGCGATGGCTGCATGGAGTCTTACATGGCTCTTAGACTCCATGCAAGCCATCATGAATCCTGCCCATTGTCAAATCTTATAATGTTTTCTTTAATTTTAACTGGATAATTAATCCATTCTTCTTTTAAAACTAAGTCCTTATCTTGACTTGAGAATAATTTTATGATCACTGACCTTGGTGAAATTTTTTTTTTAAGATGTGTTATAAAATAATTTGTATGCCCTTTTGATACCAATGGAAAAAGCTTCAGCCAGGTTCAAAGTCTCAGGTAGCCAGGTATTAAAAAATTGAATCATATTTTCCCCTCCTCTTTTTCAGAAATTCCATAAATCCTGATATTGTTTCTTCTGGATCTGTTCTCTAAGTCTTCTTTTTTCCTAGAATAAGTTGTTTTGTTCAGGAGAAATTCAGTATTATTCTCATTTTCAAGCATTCTTCCTTCAAAATCAGACATTGCCTCTTCTATATTTGAGATTTGTGCTGATTGTTGTTTAAGAGCTTCACTCAGGACTTTTACTTGTTTTTTACATTCTTCTTTAATATTGTCCATTTTGCTTTCTAGTTTATCTGTCTTCATGGATAGCTCATTAATGTTAATGAGTGTAGACTGTTCATTGTACTGTCCTGTACACTGGGCTTAGAATGGCTCATTTTGAGATAGCTAGTTCTTTCTAGCTTTCAGGAACCTTTTTTTTTTTTTTTTTTTTTAGAAAATCTTTCAGCAGTTTAACTATAAATCCATCAGATATTGAAACAATCCTTTTTTAGTTTTTTTAGTAAAAATCTTGTCAGAGATGTTAAAATGAAGCAAAGCTTAAAAGCAGTGCTGTTAACTGCTCCCCATCTTGGCCGCAATCTAATAATGTTTGTACTTCTTTGTGAATACTAAGCGGCTATTCTTCTTCTTTCGGCTTTTCCCGGTTAGGGGTCACCACAGCGGATCACCTCGTCTGCACATTAATTGGCAGTGGAGTTTTACAGTGTCGAGTTGCCAGCCCGGCAACCAACCTTCCACAGAAGGCACACTCACACACACACCTAGGGCCAATTTAGAGTGTCCAATCCACCTGAAACATGTCTTTGGGAGGAAACCGGAGCACCTGGAGGAAACCCACGTGACCACAGGGAGGACATGCAGACTCCACACAGAAGGCACCCCAGCCGGGGATCGAACCGGAGAACCTCTTGCTGTGAGGCGGCAATGCTAACCATTGCACCACCGTGGCCGCCCTAAATACTAAGCAGCTATAATTCTTTAAATTGTTTAGTGGGTTTGAATGCAGACCATACAATGAAGCTGTAGTTTCAAAGAACTATAAAAACAAATTGAGCTAAAAACAGGTTGTGAATTAA